>NC_053027.1:353002384-353059439 GCF_003073215.2 Triticum urartu | reverse complement strand
GGATCCTCCCCTGCCAAAGCAGGAGCCGCCCTCTATGGGAGTTCAATCCGAAGAAGCACCATACCCTGGAGAGGCTCTTCGAAACGACTCATGAAGATGCCTGGAAGTTGCTCTTCAAGGGCAACGAGATACCGCCGGCCACAGATTCGGACCACGGGCACGGCATTAACCACCTCCCCAACGAGGTATGTTATCTTCAACACATCCCCTACTTGCTTGTTTCAAGGATGATATCTAAGCTTTCATTATCGTTACTTCTTCAGAACTGGCTGAAGAGGGCGAAGCAGATCCGGTGTCCGGCGCTGCCTGAAGAACCAGTCACCCTGTGTTTAGCGAAGATGCTGGAGCCGGAACCCTATAAGGCGCCGGAAAAGAAGGCCACGGGAAAGGCCAAGGGGGTCCGGAGCGGCCCCCGCCGTAAGGGTGCTTCGGACATGACGTCCGAAGACAAGACCCGCTCCTCCGCCGCCGAAGACGACGAAGATGAGGAGGAGGAGGAAAGCGATTCTCCCCCTAATGGGGGGAGGAAGAAGAGGGCGTCCTCCACAATTCTAGAGGCAGAGGTGCCCAAGAAGGGGAAAGGACCACTCGTGGGCAGCTCTGCCTAGGACATCAAGAGCAGTTCGGAGCAACTCCCCCGTACTAAGCCTCGGGCTGCATCGTAAGTGCTAGGCCTCATGTCTGCCTATAAATCAAGTCTCACCTCCTCATTGTACTAACATGATTGGTTATGTTATTGCAGTCCAGCCCACGACCGTCCCCAACGATCCTCGTCAGGAGGTTCGTTGGACTCAAATGCGATGGCCAGCGAGTCACAGACGGCCGCTCACTCCCCCAAGGCCAAGGACGCCGCGGAGGTGCTATCCTGAAGGATTTTCCCAGGCCTGGGAGAGGCTCAGGAGGTTCCACAAGGCGATGCCTCCTTCGCCGGACACCAGGGGGGCCGATCTCCATGGAGACTGGTTGTGAGGAGGGCCGTATTCAGTTCAGCCCTCAGCCGGACTCGATTCAGGAGATCGATATGGCTCCAGAATCTGGCACGCAACCTCCTTCGAAAGAAGGGGGTATGCCTATTCCGCCAGTGACCCCTGTTCAACCAAGGGCACTGGATAATCTGTTGGAAGCGCTACGAGGCGCTTCCATCGTGGACGAGCACCGTGTTCTTATGAGAACGGTAATTGAAAAGGTTCAGTCCGCCAAGAGCGGCCTAACCGAAGCCTGCAATAGCCTGCTGACAGGTTTTGAGGTAAGCGACGCTAAAGAGAAAATCCCAATATAGACAGTAGCCCCTGAGACACTGTCCGGAGTTTGGAAAGAAAAGCCGGACAGAGGATCAATCCTATATTGCAGGAAACTAACAAAATTTGTGTGAAATGAATATGCAGGCGTCGCTGTTGGCTACAGCCTCACATACTGCCGAGGTCTCCAAACTGAAGGGGAGATAGGAGCAGGCCAAGGAGGCAGCTCGAAGAGAAACAAGGTATGTGATCACCCGTTATGTATTCGAAAAAAGGAAAAATGATATGTATTGACCGAAATGCCATGATTTGTATAGAAGCAACGACCGAGGTCGAGGCCTTGAGAAAGGCCCTGGCCGAGGCCGAGGGGAGGGCTATCAAGGAGCAGTCCACCGTAAGAAGCTCAAGGCCCAGGTCAACGAAGTCCAACAGGAGCTCCAGGACACGGTGAGGAAGTGCGAGACCTTGGAGCGCAATGCGTCGGCTCAAGAGGCCGAACTCGCCAAGGCTCGTAAGAGTGCAGAGATGGCCCGGATTGAAGCCCAGGGCGCCCTCTAGGAGATCCAGGAGGCCAGGAAGATTGCGGTGGGTAAGGCATTCAATATGCAAAACAAGAGTGTGAAGAGGAAATTTCTTTTACTAACCTGGATTCGGAGTTCTCCAGGGGCCTTTGCTGATCTGCCATGCAGTGTGACCGACGCTGCGGAGTTCTTCTGAGCCGAAGAAGGGAGTTCCACGGAGAAGCTATTCTGGTCGCAATATCTCATGCCAGAACATCCGGTGCCCTTCGGCGATCAGCTGAAACAGCTGGTCGAACTGCACAGGGTGGCCGAACTGGCCATGAAGGATATGATAATCCGGTTGTGGCCAGCCGAAGCTATACCCAGCAGCTATTTCGGCCTCGTGAAGAAGCTGGTGGATGCCTGTCCTCGGCTGGACGTCATCAAGTGGTCCGTCTACATCGAGGGCGCGCGTTTGGCCTTCTCCTATTGCAAGGTCTGGTGGGCGAAGCTGGACGCTATCAAGTTAGCGACCGAGGGTCCGCCGGAGGGCCAGGAGCACCGCACACCCAAGCAATACTTAGATGTCTTGGAGGGGTCCCGCATTGTTGCAGATCATTGTGCGAAAGACACTATCTTTGAATGAATGTATTCGAGCTCCCTCTACCTTGTATGATAAAACTAAGTGATTGTGCAGTATAATGCTTGTTATGTTTTTAAATTTTTACTTCCTGTGCGACCATGTTGTATGAAATCTGAGGGTTAATGAGTCGTCGGCTTCTGCCCCCACGTAGGTAGTATGGGGGTGTTTGGGATGGAATCTAAAAAATCTTGATCCAATTAGATGGTCCTTGAAGGAGTTGTTTAGCGCAACGAACCAGGCAACCAGACTATGCGGCTGTAACGCCCTCACTTAGCCATAGGAGTTCGACAATAAAAATATGGGCGCAACCCCTAGTATCTGAACTAGAGTGCTATAAGCGTCTGATCGGGAAGTACCAATCCTTCGCGTAATGCGGAAGAAATCTCTAACGATTTGCAACCTCCAAACAGCTGTCCGACTCTCGCCGCATCATGACAGTCAGTTTTTGGCTTTCTCTACTGAGGTGCTCGTTTGGATAAACCAAGGCACAATCGCAGTAGTTCTCCCTTTACTACCTTAGCCGATATAGTGGAACGTAAGGTAGCAAGCACATGAGCCGGGCAACCCAACTATTGACCAAAGACATGATTAGGAGCCAATGCATATAATGCTAAATTTAGGGTGCCGAACTATACTATAAAAAGTGTTCAGACTTTGTTGCCATATTGTGGGGCGCTGGGGAGCCCCTGGCAAATATGAAACATACCAAAGTGTACGGGTGCTAGAACATAAGTTATCAATGGGAAATGGAAAACAGAAAGACAGCAGAGGTAATATCTAGGGCCCTTAAACTTGGGCCACGAACTGCTTCCATTATAATTGGGTTAATGCATTAAAGTGCATTAATACAAATAGTGTGATAAGAGACCAGCTATTTAACATGCCATGACCAAAGGCGAGCTGCGTGTGGGTCCTAACAATAGGTAGAGTGGTCGTTGAATTGACCTCTAGAGCTTCCCCTATACGTCTGTGCTTCTTGCCATCCTGGTATTTTTATCCTTTGACAGGACCGGTAGTTGGGCCGTCAAGGAAGTGAAAGTGCGTTATATCCACTAGAGGGGGGGGGTGAATAGGCGATTTTTATGAAAGTCTTCAAAACGTGGAAGTTTTGAAGACAAACGATAGAAATAAACCTATTACCATGCAGCGGAAGGTAGACTACACTAGGCAAACCATAGTCAAGTATTCAATGAAGTGAAAGCTCAATGACTAATAGCAGCTAGGTAGTAAGGATCAGGTAGGAAGATATTATGAAGCCAATCGGAACAAGCAGTCACTCAGTGAAGACAGAAGATAGTGCAATCATACAATGACTTCACAAGGACCAACAGTAAGTAAAGGGAAGGATGAAACGAGTGACTTGTTGAAGACAATGATTTGTTGGACCAGTTCCAGTTGCTGTGACAACTGTACGTCTGGTTAGGGCGGCTAGGTATTTAAACCAGAGGACACACAGTCCCGAACACCCAGTCCTGAACACGCAGCTCAGGACACCCAGTCCTCACCGTATTCCCCTTGAGCTAAGGTCACACAGACCTCGCCCAATCACTCTGGTAAGTCTTCAAGGTAGACTCCCAAACCTTCACAGACTTTGTTCACCGGCGATCCACAATGACTCCTGGATGCTCAGAACGCGACGCCTAACCGGCTAGAGGATTCACAGTCCTCAAGTGTAATAAGTCTTCAGATCACACAGACAAGAAGACTTAAGTGATGCCTAACACTCTTTGGCTCTGGGTGGTTAGGGCTTTATCCTCGCAAGGAATTCTCTCTCAAAGGCTTCGAGGTGGGTTGCTCTCAAACGACAAAAGCAGTACTCTAACTCTGAGCAGCCAACCGTTTATGGTTGTAGGGGGTGGGCTATTTATAGCCACTAGGCAACCTGACCTGATTTGTCCGAAATGACCCTGGGTCACTAAGGAACTGACACGTGTTCCAACGGCCAGATTTCAAACACACACGGCCAACTTTACTTGGGCTACAAGCAAAGCTGACTTGTCCGACTCTGGACAAGATTCGCTCTCATAGTCTTCACTCGAAGACATAGGTTTTGGTTAAGCATCACTTCAGTCATTCTGACTGGTTCTCTTGGACCCCACTTAACAGTACGGTGGTTCCTATGACTCAATAAAAGAAAAAGAACTACGAAAGATCTAAGTCTTCGAGCTCCATAGGCTTCATGCGATGTCTTCTCTTGTCATAGTCTTCAAAATGAGAATATCTTCATATACCACCTTTGACATCAATGTCTTCATACATTTTTAGGGGTCATCTCTGGTAGGAAAACCGAATCAATGAGGGACTTCTACCTGTGTTATCCTGCAATTCTCACAAACACATTAGTCCCTCAACTAGGTTTGTCGTCAATACTCCAAAACCAACTAGGGGTGGCACTAGATGCACTTACAATCTCCCCCTTTTTGGTGATTGATGACAAACTAGTTGAAGTTTTCAACGGGGAATATAATATGTGAAATTGTAAAGGATAAGGAATTGTCATCATAAGTTGCAAAGGCTCCCTCTGAAGATGTGCATATAAGTAATTTGCTTTTGGAATGCAAATGCACATGGAAGGTTGTACTCGTGGAGATCCTCTTCAACTTATGATGACAGTTCATTACGCATGTGAAGGTATGTGAAGATAATGACATGCATAATGGAAAATGGACGTCTGCAAAATGATCTAAGTGCGGAATTTATCGTCGCACATGCGGAATTTATCATCGCATCACAAAGTAGCAAATAAGTTGCAGACGACCATCGAGTTTAGGTGTTACAACTCGAAGTACCAAATGTATCAAAACGAGAGTTGTAAACACGAGGCAAAATATAAAGCAACCGCCCATGTGGACCCGCTTGAAGACTATCAAACTCATATGCTTCTCCCCCTTTTGTCAGTAAGGACCAAAAAGGTTTGAAGACATAGAGCATCTACTCATTCCCATGAAGAGTAGGTGAAGCAGCAGGGTCGTCCGTGGTGTTCGGCGGTGCAGAAGAACTTGGAGTAGTGTCGAAGCGTGCTGAAGGAGGTGGCGGTGAAGTAGCATCGTCTTCGTCCTCGATCACTCTGGCATTCACAGTTGCCGCAGAGGAAGAGAACTCAGAGTCTTCAATGGAGTTCGTTGCAGCACTGCCCTTCGAGGAGGTGTGGAGTCAAACTTGAAGTGTTCAGAGAAGCCATCCTCTTGAAGATCATCTCCAGAGCACATAAGCATCAGCCCTTTCCATGTGCATCGAGAGGTTTCATGGGCAACAAAGGCATTCTTGGTGGCAAGATTGCGAATGTGGTTGACATCCACCAAGAGGCTTTGCATTTGGCGCTTCAGCCAGTCATGATGCCTATCCTGTTTCTGATGAAGAGCCACCAGAAGCTCTCGGTCGTTGAGAACACGAGATCGCTTCTTGGGTCGTTGGGCAATAGTGCTTTCGGTGGCTTCAGTAAGGGCACGATGAGGTGCACGTGTAGTTCCAGCCAGAGGATAAACACGGGTGACTGCTTCAACTCCTTCAATGTTCTGAGAGAAACTTTGATGCTCCGCATTCTGAAGACTAAGAGGCTCCTTGGCAGGCTCAGGATAAATGGCTTGAACGGACATATCCACATCAGGCAGAAAGATCCGATGATTGCGAGCAGATGGCTGATATGAGATAGCGGGTGGAGTTTAATCAGCCGCATTATCCATGGAGCGTAGAACTTCAATCCAAAAAGATCAGGGCCTGATGCAGCAAGTTGGCGGATGAAGAAGTCCTGTGGATTGAAGCATTTGCCATGAAGAATATAGAAGACCAAAGTCTTCATTGCACCTTCCAGCTTGGCATGTGGAGAATGTCCTTTGATGGGCCAGAGAGTTCGCCTTATGATGTGATAAATAGTCCTTGGCAGATACTCAAGGTCTTCAACAAAGAAGTCCTTAGGATATGCAGCATCTTGTGGAAAGGGCTTCATCATACTGAGCATCTGACTCATGTTTGGTTCAGGCTTCTGAAAGATGCTCTCCATAGCTTCACTGTGAAGCTGACAGCCAGGTTCGTAGAGATCGCCAGGAGTGGGCAGACCAGTGAGCTCAATGATATCAAAGGCTTTGGCTTCGTGATGAACATTTCCTATCATCCACTCCAGGACCCAAGTCTTCGGATCTCTGTTGTACCCACGGATGTGAAGTGTGGCATAGAATTGGAGCAGCAACTCTTCATTCCAGTGCTCTTGGTCGGTGACAAACGGCGACAATCCAACCTCTTTGAAGCAATTCAGAGCTTCTTCCAGACAGGGCAGACCAGCTATTGCTTCGGTGTCAAGACGCTTATGTGGGAAGATGCGACCTTGATTGTACAGAATGCAGGAGTAATAGCTTCGCTGCGGATAGCTCCAGAACCGATTAGAAGATATTCTTTCCCTTGAGTAGGGGTTCTTGGAGCTATTGAAGAAAGTGTTGTCTACTTTGAAGCCATTGACATTCAAGGATCCAGGTGTTGATGCAGGACCTGGAAACCTGGGCAACCTTGGAATTGGCTTCTGTACCTGAGGCCTATGCTCAACATGATAGTCAAACTGAGGACCAGCAGCAGGCGCAGGAACAGAAGTAGTAGCATCATTGGCTTCGCTGACTTCTGGTTCTTGGGTTGGTGTAGGCTCCACATTTGCTTCAGCCATGACAGTGTCAGTGGCTTCATTTGTTTTGGTGGTGGCAGCCTCAAGATTCTCAACCTCCACTTGATGAGCTGGAGGGTCGGTCACAGTTACATTATCCTCGAGAACAACTTCTTGGTGAGACGGGGGTGTAGCAACTCTTAGGGTTTCTTCTTCATCGGCTGATGCAGCCAGAACATCTTCAGTCGCTTTAGCTTCAGACTCGGATACTGGAGGCCTTGGTCCTTTGCGAAGCCTGCGTAACGCAGGCGACGCTTGTGGAGTTGGGGTTGTCTAGGCCTCAAAGTCATTGTCCTCTTGTGCTTGTGGGTGATCAGCCCATGATGCATCCTGAGCAATTGGCGTCAGAGGACAACCAATGCTGATGAGTTCGTTGTGCGTAAGCACAGGCGATGATACCTGTTGGTGCTCGATCTGAGGAAGAACTGCATCATCTTCAACATGGTCATGGTGACCAATGTCTTTAGCAGCGGTGGGATCAGCTGCTGGAAAGTCTTCAGCTTCATGAGACTCTGTGAAAGCAGGCTCATGGACAGTCAGTTGGCGCTCTTGATGTTCAGTGGCAGGGCGAACCATGGAGATGGGTTCAACAATTAAGGGCTCTATGGGAGCAGCCCGTTCCTTCTTGGTCTTCCGCTTCTTCTTGGAGGGAGCAGTAGTAGAGGCTTCAGGATGTTTCCTCTTTCTGGCTTCAGCCTCAGCAGTCCTTGTCTTCTTCAGTTCTGAAGCGGTTGAACTGGCCTTTGGCTTCGAGCCAGTCATGCTAGTTGGGAAGACAATGGGATCTGCTTCCTGCCTTGGTGGGTTGGGTTCGGCCACAGTGGGCTTCTTCTTCTGCTTAGCAGCCATCTTGGGATCAATGCCCGGACGCCCAAGGGCCTTGCGCTTCTCAGCCTCGTTGTAGCCTTGCACACACTTGTCAGCCAGGCTCTTCATGCGCTCACGAGAACCCTGAGCTTCTGCATGTTTCTTGAGAAAGGCTTCTTTGAGCTCGTGCAGCATAATCTTGAAGTTTTTCACCTCTTGCACGCTGAGCTTGGCCATATGCTTCTTGAACTGAGCTTTCTCAAAGTCAATCTTTTGCTTCAGTTCGACGATGCGCTGAGCTAGAGCTAGCTCTGAAGCAATGGCGCCATGGAAGGCGACACTGAGGCCAATTGGAAGTTGCAGATCTTTGAAGCTGAGGTTGGGCGTGTCAAACCACTCATCAATGAAGTTGTGTATGATTGCCACGTCAAAGAGAGGCAGATCATTGAAGATTTTTGCTTCTTTCTTGCGCGTCATCTGCAAGATCTTCATCACTGGACAGATCGATGGCATCGTTGTGCAGAATAGCAGCAGCTGTCAGTTCTTGGCCGGTGTGTAGCAGAGGCATCTGGACTTTTTGGGGCTTGGAGATGCGTGACAAATCTTCAGACTGCACACTGTCTTCAGGAGGTGCAGTAGCCAGTGGCTTCGCCCTTGAGATTTTTGGTGCAGAGGCAGGCTTTGAAGCTTTAGGCTGCTTCAACTTCTTTGGCTTCGGTGCTGCAGGCGCTTCATCTGATTCAGCGTCATCTGCAGGCTCATTCACGGCTGTCCCTTGAACCACGATATGAGTGATGAGACCTTCCAAGTTGTAGAAGGGCCCAAGAAGATTGGGTTCAGCTTCGCGGGTGCCATCGGCACGGGGAGCAGAGGGACCAGGGTTGAAGTCTAATCCCAAAGACTTCTTTTTCTGCTTTGCCGAATTCTGGGCAAACTGGAAGTTGCGCTTGAACAGATTGTCGTCACGACACCATAGCAGTGACGATGGGTCAGCATCTGCAGGTTGTGGTCCACGGACCATGCAGGGATAGAAGCCTTGTTCAATGGCTTCATCTCTGGACCTGGGTTGAAGATTTTTGTAGAGGATGTCTCCCCATGGTCGCTTGATGGCATTCTTTTCAGCATATTCCTTTGTCACAAATCTGTACTTGAACCACTGTTCTGCCCAATATCGTCGAATCCATTGGATTCGTGTCTTGCGCTGATTGTAATCCTCTTCAGGATCTGTCTTGTACAGCTTTGAGAGGTCATCGGGCAGATCTCTTGATGTTTCTCCTCGACGCTTTCTGCCACCCTTCCTTTCTGATTTCTCTGCAGCCATGAACTTTAAATTGAATGGCTTCAATACGTTCAAAGGCTTCAAAGGCTTTCGCTTGCTGGACAAACATGAACTAGCTTCGGGAGAATTTATGTGATACTGTAAGAATTCTGCAAATGAATGCAGACTATGAGAACGAAGGGATTCTCCCACGGACATGTACCTGTGACAGCATTAAGGTGCGAGGGAAGGGGAAGAGGTCATATGCATTCTCAGAAGATTTTGAAGATAAATCATTTTAGAAGACATTGACCTCATCATGCGAAGACATTCACTCATAGATAAGGAGTTGGTTCCAGATTTGTACGAATGCACAGATCAGTACAAGTGAGGAATCTAACTACTTTGTGAAGCATAAGTGAATATACTAGGCATATTATGAGATGCGGTATGAAATAGATCCAACTTGTGTGAACAGAAACTGCTTGTGGTAGAAAGTGACCAATCTATAGGATCAAAGGGGCCGTAAAAAGGAAGTTTTATTTACCACACGAAGAACTGCTAGATGGAGTGGAAGAGGAGGCCGAGCAGTCCGATTGTTCGTGCCCTAACTTGGCGACGGAGGACACCTACGGCGATGGCGGAGAAGACGATGTCCGCGGTCGGCGTGAAGACAATGTTGGAGAGGTTGCGGCAGCTAAGCGCTTCGTCGCCGGCGTCGTCGAGGGCTAGCGGTGGTGCTAGGGTTCGTGCGAGAGTGGAAGAAGAGATAATGACTGCGGTGAGGCATGTATTTATAGGGACATGGGCGGCTCAGTGTTATTACACAGGTGCCCCTAGCGATTCACATCTGAGGAACACGTGGCCATCATGCAGCATGTCGGAGGTTGTTCCACGTTCCACGCACGCCTGGATTGTCGGGTGGTCGTTCCCACTTCTCCGGGTTTCAGGTGAAGGAATTAGCATTGAAAGCGGACTTAATGTTTGTCTCTGTATCTTCTACTGACAAGGATGCAGAGAAGACATTTGACAGTTTCAAAAGAATGCATATGATTTGGAGAGATAGAGTTTGAGATAGAAAGCATAGAGAGGTTAGGGTCCGATCACATTCACTTAGTTCAAAAGATTCAACAGGAAGACATAGCTATAAGTGAATGCTGTAGAGGACAGAACACTAGTATATATATATATATAATCAACATAGTGAAGATAATCATGAAGACATGTTGAGATTGAAGCCAAACCAAATGTGAAGACATAGCAAATGTAACGCCATGAGTGAAACACTTCAAACAGAACATTTGGTGGTGGCATGACCCACCGTATAGGAAGTATTAGACCCAGACACGGCGCACAATTATCGTGGCGCTCTGAAGTCAAATTCCTCATTAATGTATTCACACTTAGAATGCATGTCTTCATTGATTGAAGATATACTTTACTTCGTGCATTGCACATCTAAGTCATCAATATGCATAAGTGTTAGGATGTGTGCCTGATCACAAGACATTTGAGGATTCCAAGATATTTAGCTCACACCGTAACTTGCAAAATCTCTTCTCATCCAAGGGCTTGGTGAAGATATCTGCCAATTGCTCTTCAGTGTTGACGTGTATGATATCAATGTCTTCCTTCACAACATGATCTCTGAGAAAGTGATGACGAATCTCAATGTGCTTTGTCTTCGAGTGCTGAACTGGGTTGTTGGCAATCTTGATGGCGCTTTCGTTGTCGCAGTAGAGTGGCACTTGCTTCAGATGAATGCCATAGTCTTTGAGTGTTTGCTTCATCCACAGAAGCTGAGCGCAGCAAGATCCAGCAGCAATGTATTCAGATTCACCAGTGGAGAGAGATACACAGTTCTGCTTCTTTGAAGACCAACATACAAGTGATCGTCCCAGAAAATGACATGTGCCTGATGTAGACTTGCGATCCACCTTGTCACCAGCATAATCAGCATCCGAGAATCCAACCAGATCAAACTCTGAGCCCTTTGGATACCATAATCCTAGAGTTGGGGTGTGAGCCAAATATCGAAGAATTCGCTTCACAGCTAAGTGATGCGATTCCTTTGGTGCCACATGGAATCGAGCACACATGCAAACACTAAGCATAATATCTGGCCTAGATGCACATAGATAAAGTAAAGAACCAATCATGGAGCGGTATACCTTTTGATCGAACTCTTTACCATTGTCGTCAGGACCCAGATGATGTTTGGCTGGCATTGGTGTCGTGAAACCTTTGCAGTCTTGCATACCGAACTTCTTCAGGCAATCTTTGAGATACTTCTCTTGAGATATGAAGATGCCGTTGCGTTGCTGTCGTATTTGAAGACCGAGGAAGAACTTCAGCTCTCCCATCATGGACATCTGATATTGCTCTTGCATCATATATCCAATCTCTTCACTGTACTTCTGATTGGTGCCGCCAAAGATAATGTCATCCACATATATTTGGCACACAAACAGTTCACCATCATATGTCTTCGTGAAGAGAGTGGGGTCGAGGGAACCAGGTGTGAAGCCTTTGCTCTTCAGGAAGTATTTGAGTGTGTCATACCAAGCCCGAGGGGCTTGTTTGAGGCCATACAGTGCCTTGTTGAGCTTGTATACCATGTCAGGATGTTTTGGATCTTCAAAGCCAGGCGGTTGTGCAACATACACTTCTTCTTCAATCTTGCCATTGAGAAAAGCGCTCTTTACATCCATTTGATATAGAAGTATGTTATGATGATTTTCATAGGCCAGCAGTATCCGTATGGCTTCAAGTCGAGCCACAGGAGCTAATGTTTCATCGAAGTCAATCCCTTCCACTTGAGTATATCCTTGAGCAACGAGACGAGCTTTGTTTCTGACAACTTGACCATGCTCATCTTGCTTGTTGCGGTATATCCATTTGGTGCCTATTATATTGTGCTTACGAGGATTAGGACGCTTAACCAGTTCCCATACATTATTCAGCTCAAACTGTTGAAGCTCTTCTTGCATAGCTTGAATCCATTCAGGTTCCATGAAGGCTTGTTCAACTTTCTTGGGTTATGTTATTGAGACGAATGTGAAGTGCCCACAGAAATTTGCTAGCTGTGTTGCCCTTGAACGAGTGAGCGGACCGGGTGCATTGATGCTATCAATTATTCTCTCAATCTGCACTTCATTGAAAACACGAGGATGTACAGGGCGAAGATTTTGCTCTTGCTGATCATTGTCATTGTTAGAAGGATTGTCTTCAGGCTGAGCATTGTCTTCAGGTTGATCAGGTGCGGAGATGATAAGTTCCTCTTCAGGTTGAGCTTCAGAGGGTATGATTTCTCCAGTTCCCATAAGTTTGATTGATTCACTGAATGGAACTTCATCTAGCACATTTGGCAGGTGCGCTCTTTGTGAATCGTTAGTCTCATCGAACCGCACATCCACTGTTTCAACCACTTTATAATGAAAGAGATTGAAGACTCTGTAGGAGTGTGAATCCTTTCCATATCCAAGCATAAAACCCTCATGTGCTTTTGGTGCAAATTTTGAAGTGTGATGTGGATCCTTGATCCAGCACCTGGCGCCAAATACTCTGAAGTAACTGACATTTGGCTTCTTGCCAGTAAGGAGCTCATAAGATGTCTTGTTCATAAGCTTGTGAAGATAAACATGATCGATTGTATGGCATGCAGTATCAATGGCTTCAGGCCAGAATTTTCTTGGAGTGTTGTATTCATCAAGCATCGTTCGGGCCATCTCAATGAGTGTTTTGTTCTTGCGTTCGACGACGCCATTCTGCTGTGGCGTGTACGGAGCTAAGAATTCATGTGTGATGCCCAAAGTATCAAGATATGTATCAAGACCAGTGTTCTTGAATTCAGTGCCATTGTCAGTTCTGATGTGCTTTATCTTGGCGCCATAGTTGTTCATTGCTCGATTGGCGAAGCATCTGAAGACATCCTGCACTTCAATCTTGTAGAGGATTATGTGCACCCAAGTATATCTAGAATAATCATCAACAATGACAAAGCCATAGAGACAAGCAGTAGTAGTAAGCGTTGAGTAATGAGTGGGACCGAAAAGATCCATGTGGAGCAGTTCGAAGGGTCGAGTTGTTGTCATGATTGTCTTCGAGGGATGTTTGGCCCTCGTCATCTTCCCTGCTTCACAGGCACCGCATAAGTGATCTTTCTTGAACTTGACGCCCTCGATGCCTATGACATGCTTATTCTTTGCAAGGGTGTGGAGGTTCCTCATGCCAGCATGCCCTAGCCTCCGATGCCAGAGCCAGCATTCTGAAGCTTTTGCCAGAAGACATACGGCAAGCTGTGGTCTTGCTGAGAAATCTACCACGTACAAATCATCCTTCCTATACCCTTAAAACACTAGAGACTTGTCAGATTCCATTAGAACAAGGCAACGATATTTTCCAAACATCACGATCATATTTAAATCGCAAAGCATTGAGACAGACATTAAGTTGAAGCCAAGGGATTCAACAAGCATGACTTTATCCATGTGTTGATCCTCTGAGATTGCAACTCTATCTAGACCCAATACCTTACTTTTACCAATGTCAGCAAATGTGATGTGACTCTTGTCGGATGGACGTAAGGTTGAGTCCATAAGAAGGCTTCTCTTGCCAGTCATGTGATTGGTACACCCACTATCAATAATCCATTCTGAAGCTGCTGGTGTCGTACCCTATAGTGCAGTTAGGGGGATAGGCTTCACGAAGAGAATTGTGAAGAAAAAACATTTGACGAACCAGTGGGTTATGAAAGCTTAGATCGAGATTTGGACTGATAGGGAGAGTAGCAAGCGATTCAGGAATGAAGTACATAATAAGACCATTCGGGCATTTGATCTTGCGCCCTACAAGATGTTTAAGGTCCCCAGCAATAGCGTCAGACGATTTTGGTTTTCTGCTGGAGACCCTTCCCTGCAAAAGAGAGTTAAGCTTTCTTAGCCACCCACATCTTCAAGGGTGGCTTAGAAGCAATAAGTCTAAGTGCAGCATCTGAGAACTTTGGCTTTGGAGCCCTAGCAAAAAGTCTTGCAGGTGGACAATAGTATTCATAAGAATAAGCAGAATAGTTCTTGGTCTTATGAACATGGCGGTTTGATGAACCACGCTCATATTCATAGGCCTGAGTATGGCTTCCCTGCAAAATATTTGCGTTAGTTTGACTCCGGTGAGTCCTCTGTCTGTATGAAGCCTTTGGACCGTATGAAGCCTGTGGTCTGGGGTTTGTCTTCTTCACCTGTGGTGTCATGATGACATTCACAGGAAGATTCTCCAAACACCTTTTGGGCACCCAGATCTTCTTCATAGGCGGTCCATTCCTGCAGTTAGTACCAATATACCTGGCAAACACTTCACCATTCTGATTCTTAAACAGTTTATAGTTTGCATCAAAGGATTCATCAATGACAATGGGGTTAGCACAAGTGAAGCCAGATAGAGTGGATGGATCTGCTGAAGGTTCCTTTGCAGCAACCCATGTGGTTTTGGGGTACTGCTCAGGTTTCCAGTAAGAGCCATCAGCATTCATTTTCCTTACGAACCCAACACCCTCTTTCCTAGGGTTTCGGTTCAGGATCTACCTTTTGAGGACATCACATAGTGTCTGATGCCCTTTGAGACTTTTGTACATCCCTGTTTCAAGCAATGTCTTCAACCTAGCATTCTCATCAGCAATAGTAGTGGTATCCTCAGCAGTGGGATTAGTTCCCACATCAACAGTTGAAGATATTTCAACAGTAGTAGTAGTAGAACATTCAGCAACATAGGTAGCATTATCACGCTCAATGCATTTAAGACATGGTGGTTCAAATCTTTCCTGAGCTGAACTGATCTGTTCGGCGTGAAGCGACTCGTTTTCTTTCTGAAGATCTTCATGAGCCGCTCTCAATTTCTCAAGATCTTGCTTCCTTTGAAGATAATCATAGGAAAGCCTTTCATCAGCTGTTGAGAGCGTTTCATGACGACTTTCAAGTTCCTCATACTTAACGTGAAGATTTTTTATGTCTTCAATTAAGGACTGAGATCGAGTCATTTCAGCGTCTAACAGATAATCGCTTTTGTCTAACAGTTTTTGAATGTGTCCCATGGTTTTCTGTTGTTTAGTTGCAATTTTAGCGAGTGTTTTGTAGCTGGGTTTGGAACCACAATCAGAGTCATCGTCACTAGATGTTTGATAGTGAGTAGTGCGTGTGTTTACCTTGGCACCGCGTGCCATGAAGCAGTAGGTAGGAGCGGAGTAGTCCTTGTCATTTGCATCGGTGTCGGTGATGGAGTCATTGTCTTCAGTGTTGAAGATGGACTTGGCAACGTATGTTGTAGCCAGACTCACAACGCCAGAATCGGACTCCTCCTCAGACTCCACCTCCGCCTCCTCAGAAGCGGACTCCTCCTCTGAATCCATTTCCTTGCCAACAAACGCACATGCCTTGCCAGATGAGCTCTTCTTGTGTGATGAAGACTTTGAGGAGGACTTGGAAGAAGACTTTGAGTATTTCTTCTTCTTCTTGTCATCAGAATCATACTCCTTGCTCTTCTTTTTCTTCTTGTTCTCAATGTCCCACTGCGGACACTCAGAGATGTAGTGGCCAGGTTTCTTGCACTTGTGGCATGTTTTCTTCTTGTAGTCATGAGCAGAAGCTTCATCATTCCTTGAGCTTGATCGTGAAGACTTTCTGAAGCCTTTCTTCTTGGTGAATTTTTGGAACTTCTTCACAATCATAGCAAGCTCATTTCCAATCCCTTCAGGATCATCAGAGCTGCTGTCAGATTCTTCTTCAGATGAGGAGACAGCTTTTGCCTTCAAGGCACGAGTTCGCCCATAGTTGGGACCGTAGATATCTCTTTTCTCAGAAAGCTGAAACTCATGTGTGTTGAGCCTCTCAAGTATGTCAGACGGATCGAGTGTCTTGAAATCAGGACGTTCTTGAATCATCAGGGCTAGGGTGTCAAACGAACTGTCAAGTGATCTCAGGAGTGTCTTGATGACTTCATGCTTGGTGATCTTAGTAGCGCCGAGGGCTTGAAGCTCATTTGTGATGTCAGTGAGTCGATCAAACATGAGCTGGACATTCTCATTGTCATTTCTCTTGAAGCGGTTGAAGAGGTTACGAAGGACACTGATTCTCTGATCTCTCTAGGTTGAGACGCCTTCGTTGACCTTGGAGAGCCAGTCCTAGACTAGCTTAGATGTTTCCAAAGCACTCACGCGGCCATACTGTCCTTTGGTCAGATGACCACAGATGATATTCTTGGCAGTAGAGTCCAGTTGAACGAACTTCTTGACGTCAGCAGCAGTGACACCTTCTCCAGCCTTGGGAACGCCGTTCTTGACGACATACCATAGGTCGACGCCAATGGCTTCAAGATGCATGCGCATCTTCTTCTTCCAGTAGGGATATTCAGTTCCATCGAAGACGGGGCACGCAGCGGAGACTTTAATTATCCCTGCAGTCGACATAGCTAAAACTCCAGGTGGTTAAACCGAATCACACAGAACAAGGGAGTACCTTGCTCTGATACCAATTGAAAGTGCGTTATATCGACTAGAGGGGGGGTGAATAGGCGATTTTTATGAAAGTCTTCAAAACATGGAAGTTTCGAAGACAAATGATAGAAATAAACCTATTACCATGCAGCGGAAGGTAGACTACACTAGGAAAACCATAGTCAAGTATTCAATGAAGTGAAAGCACAATGACTAATAGCAGCTAGGTAGTAAGGATCAGGTAGGAAGATATTATGAAGCCAATCGGAACAAGCAGTCACTCAGTGAAGACAGAAGATAGTGCAATCATACAATGACTTCACAAGGACCAACAGTAAGTAAAGGGAAGGGAAGGATGAAACAAGTGACTTGTTGAAGACAATGATTTGTTGGACCAGTTCCAGTTGCTGTGACAACTGTACGTCTGGTTAGGGCGGCTAGGTATTTAAACCTAAGGACACACAGTCCCGCACACCCAGTCCTGAACACGCAGCTCAGGACACCCAGTCCTCATCGTATTCCCCTTGAGCTAAGGTCACATAGATCTCGCCCAATCACTCTGGTAAGTCTTCAAGGTAGACTCCCAAACCTTCACAGACTTCGTTCACCGGCGATCCACAATGACTCTTGGATGCTCAAAACGCGACGCCTAACCGGCTGGAGGATTCACAGTCCTCAAGTGTAATAAGTCTTCAAATCACACAGACAAGAAGACTTAAGTGATGCCTAACACACTTTGGCTTTGGGTGGTTAGGGCTTTATCCTCGCAAGGAATTCTCTCTCAAAGGCTTCAAGGTGGGTTTCTCTCAAACGACAAAAGCCGTACTCTAACTCTGAGCAGCCAACCGTTTATGGTTGTAGGGGGTGGGCTATTTATATACACTAGGCAACCTGACCTGATTTGTCCCAAATGACCCTGGGTCACTAAGGAACTGACACATGTTCCAACGGTCAGATTTCGAACACACACGGCAACTTTACTTGGGCTACAAGCAAAGCTGACTTGTCCGACTCTGGACAAGACTCGCTCTCATAGTCTTCACTCGAAGACATAGGTTTTGGTTAAGCATCACTTCACTCATTCTGACTGGTTCTCTTGGACCCCACTTAACAGTACGGTGGTTCCTATGACTCAATAAAGAAGAAAAAGAACTACGAAAGATCTGAGTCTTCGAGCTCCATAGGCTTCATGCGATGTCTTCTCTTGTCATAGTCTTCAATGAGAATATCTTCATATACCACCTTTGACATCAATGTCTTCATACATTTTTAGGGGTCATCTCTGGTAGGAAAACCGAATCAATGAGGGACTTCTACTTGCGTTATCCTGCAATTCTCACAAACACATTAGTCCCTCAACTAGGTTTGTCGTCAATACTCCAAAACCAACTAGGGGTGGCACTAGATGCACTTACAAGAAGGCCTATGTAAAAGAAACCTGGAAAAGGAAAGAGGAAATAGTGAGAGTATATGTGTGTCCGGGATCGGTCGAGCCGAACTGTGGATCACAAGCTAGCTATGCCTCCGTCGATGGCCATGTGATTTCTAGTGCATAATTATGCACGCGTGGTATGAATGCCACTACCTGATCGGGGCTTGGACGGAGGCCAAATTGCTAGTCGAGCTCTTGATGAGTCGAGCTGTCCTGTTGCAGCGTAGTCTGGACACTATTTACGATGTCAAGGGGCTCGGCAGCCGGATTACGGTTCTACTTGAGAAGGCCGCTCTGTACTCCTGGTGCTAGGGCGGCTGTGTGCTCCTCTGTGCAGAGGGAGCGCTCCGTATTTCCATTGACTGTTATGACACCACATGGACCGGGCATCTTAAGCTTAAGATAAGCGTAGTGTGGGACCGCGTTGAACTAGGCAAGTGCAGTCCGTCCGAGCAGTGCGTGATAACCACTATGGAATGGGACGATGTCGAAGATTAATTCCTCGCTTCGGAAGTTGTCGGGGGATCCAAAGACAACCTCTAGTGTGATTGAGACTGTACAGCGGGCCTCTACACCTGGTATGACTCCTTTGAAGGTAGTCTTCGTCAGCTTGATCCTTGATGGGTTAATGCCCATTTTGCGCACTGTGTCTTGATAGAGTAGATTAAGGCTGCTACCGCCATCCATGAGGACTCGCGTTAGGTGGAATCCATCAATGATTGGGTCCAGGACTAGTGTGGCTGATCCACCATGCCGGAAGCTGGTCAGATGATCCCGACGATCAAAAGTGATCGGGCACGATGACCATGGGTTGAATTTTGGGGCGACTCGCTCTATCGCATAAACGTCCCTTAGGGCGCGCTTGCGCTCCCTTTTGGGGATGTATGTAGCATATATCATGTTCACCGTTTTGACTTGAGGGGGGAACTTCTTCTGCCCTCCTGAGTTCGGTTGCCCGGGCTCTTCGTCATCGTCCTCACTTTGTGATCCCTTTTCCTTATTCTCGGTGTTTAACTTGCCGGCCTGTTTGAAGACCCAACAATCCCTGTTGGTATGATTGGCTGGTTTGTCTGGGGTGCCATGTATCTGGTACGGGTGATCGAGTATGCGGTCCAAGCTGGATGGTCCCTTACTGTTCCTTTTATACGGATTTTTCCGCTGACCATACTTGGAGCCACTGAATCCGGCATTAACTGTAGTGTCATCGGTATTATCACCATTGCTTCGGCGCTTGTGTGTGTTACGTCGGAGCTTGCCATTGCTGTTTTTGGCCTCGGAGGGGCCAGCCTCGCTGGCTATGTTTTTGCTACGAGCCAGCCAACTATCCTCACCCGCGCAAAAGCGGGTCATGAGTGCCGTGAGGGCTGCCATAGATTTTGTCTTTTCTTGGCCGAGGTGGCGGGCGAGCCATTCGTCGCGGATGCTGTGTTTAAAGGCCGCTAGGGATTCGGCATCCGTACAGTCGACAATCTGGTTCTTTTTAGTTAGGAACCTAGTCCAGAATTTCCTCGCTGACTCCCCGGACTGTTGAACTATGTGGCTTAAGTCATCGGCGTCTAGTGGCCGGACATATGTACCTTGGAAGTTGTCAAGGAAGGCCTCTTCCAAGTCCCCCCAGCCGCCAATAGAATTTTTAGGCAGTCTGTTTAACCAGTGTCGAGCTGGTCCTTTAAGCTTGAGCTGGAGGTACTTGATAGCATGGAGGTCATCTCCCCGGGCCATGTGGATGTGGAGGATAAAATCCTCGATCCATACTGCGGGATCAGTTGTCCCATCATATGATTCGATATTCACGGGTTTGAACCCTTCGGGGAATTCGTGATCCATTACTTCATCGGTGAAGCAAAGAGGGTGTGCGGCGCCTGTATAACGGGCCGCGTCGTGGCGTAGCTCCGATGGAGTCCGTTTGCGATTGTCGGCTCGGGAGTGACTAGGTTTGTCACATCCGAATAGGTAGCCATCATTACGTGTCGAGGAACGTCCTTGCGATCCGTAAATCGATTGGGTATATCCTGCTTTATTGTTCAGGTCATGTCGAAGGTCATATGTATGACCGTGAGCTGATTTACCTCTGCCTTTGCGATGAGGCGGGGCGGGCTGGTGTTTGTCTTGAGTTGTCGTTTTGCTCCATCCATGTGGTGGTCGGTCAGCCGCATTGCACGATGGTGATATGTGTTCCGGTGCCTCGTCGTCGAACTGAGGTAGTAATTTGCGTTTCGGGTAGCTTTTGGCCGGGCACTTGAGGCCGTATTCTTCGGCTGCTAGGACGTCGGTCCATTTATCGTTGAGCAGATCTTTGTCAGCTTGAAGCTGCTGCTGCTTCTTTTTTAGGCTCCTTGCAGTGGCTATTAGCTGGTGCTTGAAGCGCTCCTGCTCAAGAGGTTCCTCAGGCACGATGAAATCTTCGGTGCCGAGGCTTGCCTCATCCTCGGAGAGCAGAAGATAATTACTGTCCCCCGAGTCCTCGTGCGTGGCATGTCTACCAGGGCTAACCTGCCCAACTTCCGGTTCATCCCATTCGGTAGCTGCGTCAACGGGATCTTCGTTGTCTTCGGCACCTTCCGGAGTGTTATCTTCTCCTGTGCCGGTGTTGCTATCTTTACTGTAGCGTGACTTAGAGCGGCGCCGCTGACGCCGGCATTTCGATTGTATCTCAGGAGGTTTATCCTCAACTGGGTCTTCTTTGTCATCGCCACTATTCTCCTTTGGTGCATCCACCATGTACACATCATACGAGGAAGTGGCCATCCAGCGTCCGGTGAACGGCGGGTCCTGGGTCTCTTCTTCTCCGGCATCATCGTCCATACCGTCGATGTCATCGGAGCCGTAATCAAGCATGTCGGTTAAGTCTTCGATAGTGGCTATAAAGTTGGTGGCGGGTGGGGAGCGAAATTCCCTGTCATCAGCTTCTAGTTCGAACCAGATATAGTTTGGCTGTGAGTCCCCCGCCAAGGGCAGGTTCTTTAATGAGCTTAGCACATTGCCCAAGGGTGAGTGCTGGAAGATGTCTGTGGCGCTAAACTTGAAGATCGATAAACGATCAAGTTCGGCATCCGTGGACTCACATGGTTCGGAACTTACACCCGAAGATGAGTCTGGGGTTCCGGTGACAAAAATATTATGTGAGTTTAAGTCCATGTGCGGCTCCAACGCCGGGGAATCTGTGGCCTCCATGGTGGGGTTGAACCTCTAGTCCTTAGATGGCACCGTATACTCCGGATCTAAGGCCAGAGAGGTTACATGAGCTATCTCCTGAATATGGTCCGATGACAGATTCAGGCCATGTTCATCGAGGTGACCAGGAGCGATCGCTGGGGTCTCGAATCCAGAGAAGATCAGATCTCCATGGATGTCTGCGACGTAGTTCAAGCTCCCAAATTCGACATGGTGGCCAGGGGCGTAGCTATTGATCTGCTCCAGATGGCCAAACGAGTTGGCCCGCAGTACGAAGCCGCCGAACACGAATATCTGTCTGAGGAGGAAGGTTTCTCCTTGGACAGCGTCATTGTTGACGATTGAAGGGGCCATCGAACCTTTTGAGGATGACATAGTAGATCTCTCAATGAAAGCACCAATGTCGGTGTCAAAACCGGCGGATCTCGGGTAGGGGGTCCCGAACTGCGCGTGTAAGGTCGATGGTAATAGGAGACAGGGGACACGATGTTTACCCAGGTTCGGGCCCTCTCTATGGAGCTACTACCCTACGTCCTGCTTGATTGATATTGATGAATATGAGTATTACAAGAGTTGATCTACCACGAGATCATAATGGCTAAACCCTAGAGGTCTAGCTGGTATGGCTATGGTAATGAATATATGTCCTTTCCAAACTAAGTCCTCCGGTTTATATAAGCACCGGGAGGATCTAGGGTTACACAAGGTCGGTTTCAAAGAAAGGAATCTACATATCCGGTCGCCAAGCTTGCCTTCCATGCCAAGGAGAGTCCCATCCGGACACGGGTGCAGTCTTCGGTGTTCGTATCTTCACAGCCCATCAGTCCGGCCCATGGCTAACAGGCCAGATGCCCGAGGACCCCTTAGTCCAGGACTCCCTCAGCCGATGCTCTAGACGCCTTCCATATATTTCGAGTTTCTTCGTGTGTGTTTCAGTTGTTTTTTGCATTTCATCATGTCGTCATCCGCATTGCATCGACACTCGTTGCCGTCATTGTTTTTAGAACTTGCATCCGTTCATAGTTGTCATGTCTTCTCCTCTCCTCCGTTGACCTTTCTCAGACCAACCGTTCTTTTGTTCTCCGACCGTTTGACCCTCTCTGCATAGTGCACTGACCCCCTCGCGCGCATCCGGAAACTTTCCCGAACCCGAACCCGGCTGTCGTTAACGATGGGTCAGGATCATCTCCGAACATCCCTAAAACATCTCCGGTTTCTCATTTGGTCTTCGCTAGCCTATTTATTCTCGACCTCCTGATTATGATCGGAGAGTCCAAATCTACCCTAAACTTTGCACTTTCCCTATATAAACACTCCCTAGTCTAAATCTGGACAAACCCTAACTTCTAGGGACTTGTTCCATTCCCCCGCTGCCACCTTCCAAATCGTCCTCGGGATCCCTCCCGATCCATCCACCTACCTCCATCGATCCCCTCCACAACCACCAAAGTCTGCAGCCTCCTCCTCCCACCTTAGGATCATCTCCTGGCCAACCTGAGCTCCTCTCGAGCCCAAGCCCTTCGGCCTCGAGCTCCACCATGACTCCTGCGTCCCCAAGCACACACGGGACTCCTCGTTCCCGTCGACAGCCATGAGCCCCGTCCCCGAGCTCCTATAGCGCCATGGCGCCCCGACCTCCAGATCGATATGGTCTCGATCCCGAGTCGCCATGCCAGACTCCCTCGCCCTCTCTCCTGCTCTCCTTCCCTTTCTTTCCCATCTCTCTCTCCCGTGTTTCACCCTCTCTCTGTCTCGTTGAAATAGAGAACTCCCATGGGTTCCCGTCGCCAACGGCCGCCATGGACGCCTCTCGAGCTCCAGTTCGCCACGCGGCCACCAGGAACTGGTGTCCCGCGGCCGGATCCGTCAAGCTCCGCCCCTCGCGAGGCCTCGCTCGCTCGCCGCCGTCGCGCCAAGTCCGCCTTCGTCCTCTGCTTCCCCTGCAATAAGCAGTAGGCACTGCCGTCCTTCAACGCCGTCTGCGCCCTTTCCCGCCTGAGATCCGGCTGGATTTGCCTCCTCCTCCAACCACGACCCTTTCTCGCCGGATCCAGGCCCATTGGCCTCCACCGCAAGTTCTAGGCCGCCGCTGCTCTGCTTTCTTTTGGGCAGAGGGACGCGCCATGCTTTCCCTGCCTCGCTCGATCTCCTGGAGGAGACGACGAGTGCGTTGACTGCGCCAGCCCGTCCAGTCGCTGCACCAACTGGACCGAAGCCCATGGTGAGCTTCCCGAGAGCCCCTCTACTCTGTGCATTGTTGGGCCAGTTCAAGTTTCAGCCCGTGGACGTTTTTTTTTCAGTTCTGGACGATTTGCTAAATCCCAGGATTTATAGTTTTGCAGAAAAGCACTCAAACATCATGCATTTAATAACTCACCAACCGTGCATCACATGTAAAAACTTGATATATGTAAAATGCTTAGAATTTCATCTAGTTTCACATTTTGCAACTTTCATCCATGTTAAAATGTTTAAATGGCTGTTTGCACTAATTTGCATAATTGACATGTTAAAATGGTTTATTTCATAACTAAATAACCGTAGCTCCATTTTAAATAAACTTTATATGTAAATTGTCTTGAAAAATGCATAGATTAACATGGTTCACTTACTTTGCATGTTTAACAACATTAAAATATGGTTTAGGGCAGAATAGTACCAAATTCGAATATTGCATATGGGGATTTTCCAGAATTGTTGTTTGTTGTTCCGGCCTCATTTAAACTTGCCTAGATAGGTAGTTTTGTTATGCCTCACCTCTTGCCATGTTAACCAACAGTTAACATTGTTGAGTAGCTTAACGAGAGTGAACTACATAATTGATGTGGTGTTTCTTCAATATGCAACTCGTTGCATATTGAGCTCCACTTAACTTGTAGTGTTGTTTGTTGCACTTTGTCATGCCATGAGTCATTAAACTGGTCATGCATCATACTTGATTGTGCGTCATGCCATGTCTATGATTGTTGGTTTACCATGTTGTTTGCTTCTTTCTGGTTGTACTTCTTCTCGATAGTTCCAGTTACGTTGCGATTGTGAGGACCCGTTCAACTACGTTGGTTCATCTTCTTCATGGATTCGGTCTTCTTCCTAGCGGGATTTCAGGCTAGATGACCGTCACCTTGGATCTCACTACTATCTTTGCTATGCTAGTTGTCTCGATGCTATCGCTATGTTGCGTTACCTACCACTTGTTTATCAAGCCTCCCAAATTGCCATGATAGCCACTAACCTTTTCAGCCTTCCTAGCAAACCGTTGTTTGGCTATGTTACCGCTTTGCTCAGCCCCTCTTATAGCGTTGCTAATTGTAGGTGCAGTTGCAGGTTGTTCCATGTTGGGACATGGATATCATGGGATATCACAATATCTCTTATTTAATTAATGCATCTATATACTTGATAAAGGGTGGAATGCTCGGCCTTTTGCCTGGTGTTTTGTTCCACTCTTGCCGCCCTAGTTTCCTTCATACCGGTGTTATGTTCCTTGATTTTGTGCTCCTTACGCGGTTGGGGTTATGGGACCCTGTTGACAGTCCGCTTTGAATAAAACTCCTCCAGCAAGGCCCAACCTTGGTTTTACCATTTTCCTAATAACAACTAAAATTTGCCTAGGGAGTAATTAACATGAGGATTTCTTAATCAACCCCCCGGGCCAGTGCTCCTCTGAGTGTTGGTCTGAACTGGGCAGCCTACGGGGCCACCTCGGGGAAACTCGAGGGTTGGTTTTACTCGTAGCTTGTCCCATCCGGTGTGCCCTGAGAACAAGATATGTGCAGCTCCTATCGGGATTTGTCGGCACATTTGGGCGGTCTTGTTGGACTTGTTTTACCTTAGTTGAAATGTCTAGTAATCGGGATTCCGAGTCTGATCGGGTTGTTTCGGGAGAAGGAATATCCTTCGTTGATTGCGAGAGCTTGTGATGGGCTAAGTTGGGACACTCCTGCAGGGTATAAACTTTTGAGAGCTGTGCCCGTGGTTATGTGGAAGATGGGAATTTGTTAGTATCCTGTTGTAGTGAACTTGAAGAGAACTCAAATAAAATACACCAACTGCGTGTGTAACTGTGACTGTCTCTTTTCGAGGAAGTTCGAGAGGAGAACATGGTTGGGTTATGTTTGAACGCAAGTAGTTCAGGATCACTTATTGATCATTACTAGTTTGCGACCGTTTGCATAGTTTCTCATCTTATTCTTGTACTCGTAAGTTAGCCACCATACATTGCTTAGTCGCTTGCCGTAACCTCACCACTAATCCTTTTCCATACCCATTAAGCTTTGCTAGTCTGTCATGCATGTACATCCAGGACGATTTTATGACAGAATCAAGATAGTCATACCTGTGCTGCCGTAGAAGTGTTCCATGACAATAACAAAATTATCATCACGGAAGTGTCCACTTCCATGACGATAAATAGCACGTCATAGAAGTGTTTTCATCAAGGGTAATTGTCACACCCTAGCTAGTTCAAGCATTAGAATGTGCATCATGTTTAAATTCCTCTTAAATTTGAATTGGGGAAGACAGAACCCCCAACACACACCCCCTTGGAAACAACTAGGGTTTACTAAAAATATTTTCAATGAACCTGAAATGCCCTTCTAAAAAGTTCACCCTCTTTGTCTTAGGTTAGAACCTCTGGCAAAATTGGTGCACAATTTTCTAGGTCAACAGAAGGTCATTGAATTAAATCATAAGTATTTGAATTTGGGCATTTAAATGCTATAAAATAATCTAAATGCTCAAATAATTCTGGGAATAAATGTTTCCTGTAGGAAATAATCTAAACAGAGGCCACATTTATTTTCAGGATTTTTGGAAATGTTTTAGTATTTTATTTAAAGCTAAACAGTTGCAGTTAAATAGAAAACAGAAACTAAATAAAAAAAAGAGGAGAAAGAAGCCCACCTGGGCCTTACCTGTGCTGGCCCAGCCACCTGGCTCGGCCCAGCCTGCTGGCGCTGCCAGTCGTCGTCCTCCTCGCGCCAGAAGGACGCGGAGCGCGTGGCCGGCGCCCGCGGCCACACGCCGGCCACCTCCTGCTTCCGCCGACGCCCGGGAGACGCCGTAAAGTGCCACGCGACCCCCCACGTCTCCCTCTCGCACTCGCTCACTCTCCCCCTCGTCTCCCTCTCTCTCTCCCGCGACGGCCGAGCGCGTACCTCGCCGCCGATCGCCGTAGTTGCCACCACAGACACCCCTCGCCCCTCCGACGAGCCCATTAGCTCCGCCTCGACTCCCTCGTCCTCCCCACCGAGCCACGCATCGCCGAAGGCCCTGCATCGCCGCCTTCGCTCTCGTCTTCAACCTCGGGCACCCGAGCCATCTTCGGTCGAATTCGCCGCCGCCAGGACCTCCCCGAGCCCGCTGACCCCCTCTCCGACTCCGCTGTGAGCTCCTCTTCCTTTCCCCTAGTTCCCGTGCTCGATTACGCCTCGTAGCCACCGCCCCCTCCGAGCCCGAGCGCTCCTCGCCGCCGGCCATGCCGCCGTCGTGGCTACGGCCGTGCAAGCACGCGCCCGAGCGCCTCACCGTGCTCAGCGCAGCACAAGGGACCCGTAGCCACCACCAGTTCTTCCTCCCATGCACCGTAGCCTCAAAACCGACCTCGCCCGAACTCCGGCCGCCGCCACGAGCTCGATTCCGGCGAGCTCGCTCCACCCCAGCTCCTCCAACTTGCCCCACTAGATGCGCACGAGCCCCAGCTACGCGTAGCACGTCTCCGCCATCGATTTGGTCACCGGAGGACCAAATTCGAAGCCCTCCGCCGTCTCGGGCCTCGCCGGCATCGAGCCGCCGGCGAGTTGACCCAGTTTGACCCCTGGGTGGGCCCAGGAAGACCCCCCCTGAGTCTATGACAGGTGGGGCCGGTCGGCTAACTAAATTAGGATTAGTCTTAATTAATTTTAATTAAATCAGTCACTGACATGTGGGCCCAGGCCCCACTGACAACTAATTAGTGTTAATCTAATTTTGCTAATTAGCTGAGAGGCTGACAGAAGGGGCCCACCAGTTAGGTTTGACCTGGGCTGGCGCCTTTGACCTGCTGACGTCACCCTGACGCAATGCTGACGCAGTAATTGATTTTCTGGATTTATTCTTATTCAGGAAATTCCATAAAATAGTTCAAACTTCAAAAATTCATAGAAATTCAACCATAGCTCCAAATGAGATAAATTATATATGAAAAATTATCCGAAAAATTCAATCTATCCAACTGTAATGGTTTCATGCATGACAAAACAAGTTACCTTGCTGTTTAGGCAGAATAAGGAAAAGCACTATTAAGGCCATGTTTAATGAGCTAATATTTGAATCTTTGATTCAAATGAGTTCATTCCTTTCTAATATAACTTGCATTAGGCCAAGACACATTCATATTGCCATGTCATAGCATGCATCATATTGTTGCATATCGTCATGTGTTGATTGTATTACGATGTGTTCTTCGTGGTAGGTTCTGCCTCCGAGGATATCCACGAGTATCCAACTGAAGGGCAGTATCCCACTACCACTCCATCAGGCAAGCAACCATTGATCATTCCGATACAAACCCATGTTCTCGCTTCTGCTCTTGTTTACTGCATTAAGACAACACGATTCAAACTGCTGTGTGCTACGGTAGTTGAAACCTTATCCTCTGCATGACATGTCATTGCCACAGTAACTAGATGAAACCCACTAGCATGTGTAGGAGTTGATTGAGCCATGTATGTGATTCTTACCTTGCTATGCCTGCTATGCTTAGAGTTGTGTCAGGTCTGGTTCATCTGGGAGATGGGCTAGAGTGAAATGCTTATGCCGGTAATGTGAGGGATGTGTTGAACATGTTTTGGTAAAGGTATCGATGAGAGGCCATGTAGGAGTACATGGTGGGTTGTTTCATTGAGGCCGTCCCTAAGCACTGAGATCTGTATGCGTGATTTAAGATTCAGCTACTACCACACATTGGGCCCTGAAATATGACCCCGCTCGACTTACTGACCCCTCTCGCCTCTGTCCAGGAGTTGCAACTAGTTTCTGGTGTTTGTAGGACATGTGTTGGCGGCCGTGCGTAGCGCTGACCCTAGGGGTGGGCTATGTTGCGGTAGATACACCGTGGCACGGTGTACCGAGTCACCCGTTTGGTGTCGCGGGAACCCTGTTCACATCGTTTGGGGCCGTTGAGGACACCCCGGCCGGATTTCCTTGCGGATGGAACCTGAATAGGCGATAAACCTGGACTAGAGACTTGTGAGGTTAGTCAGGTCGTGGTCTACACCCACGTCGGTTTTTGCTTGAAGTCTGCCGAGCACATGTCGTGTGCAGACGCTAAGTGGTGGAAACATGTGTGACGAAGTACACCCCTGCAGGGTATAAAACTATTCGAATAGCCGCGTCCGCGGTAAAGGACTACTTGGTTGCATATACAGTTCATAGACAAGTTAATGGATACTACTAAAAGACTCAAGATAAAGTGTGAGTACCGAGGATGGCCCTCTCGTAGGATGACGAGGGAGGATCCCCGGTGGAGTATTGTGTTGGTGAGTAGCGGACTCGTGTGTGAAAACTATTTTACTGGTGAAGTTCCGTAGGATAGCTTAGCCAAGAGTCAAAGCTGGCTTGCTGCATCAACCCCACCGCCTTCTTGAGAATAAGCATGTATAGTAGGTTCTGATGTAAGACTTGCTGAGTACCTTTGTACTCATGTTTTGCTTATTTATTGTTTTCAGACGACAACACTGCCCCCTCCGATGGGTTCTATGTAGACCTTGACGTCGACGAGTGACTAGCCACCCAGGTGGTGACCCTGGCCATGGAGGGCCTATGTAGATAGACAGGCTTCGAGATGCCTTCTTTCTTTCTAGAGTCTGTACCCAGACTAGTTGCTTCCGCATGTGCTTGTATGTTTGTATGACTTGAGTGTCGGGTCATGTGACCCCTATCTGTATGAACAAGTTATGTATGGCTCTCTGGAGCCTTTAAATAAAGTACTTGAGTTGTAGAGTTTTGTTGTGATGCCATGTTGTATGTACTCATATCAGGCATGAAAGTGCGTTATATCGACTAGAGGGGGGGTGAATAGGCGATTTTTATGAAAGTCTTCAAAACGTGAGAGTTATGAAGACCAACAGTGAAGATTATGGCTATTACTATGCAGCGGAAGTTAGATTACACTAGGCCAGCCATGGTCATGTATTCAATAGAGTGAAAGCGCAATGACAAACAGCTTCAGTGTAATAAGGATCAGGTAGGAAGAAGTTATGAAGCCGAACAGATCATACATTCATGTTGTGAAGACAAAAGATAAAGCAAGCATGCAATGGCTTCACAATGAATAACTGTAAGTCAAGGGAAGTGAAGATGAAACCAGTGACACGTTGAAGACGATGATTTGTTGGACCAGTTCCAGTTGCTGTGACAACTGTACGTCTGGTTGGAGCGGCTAGGTATTTAAACCAAAGGACACACAGTCCCGGACACCCAGTCAAGGACACTTAGTCCAAGACACCCAGTCCTCACCGTTTTCTCCTTGAGCTAAGGTCACACAGACCTCGCCCAATCACTCTGGTAAGTCTTCAAGGTAGACTCCCAAACCTTCACAGACTTCGTTCACTGGCAATCCACAATTTCTCTTGGATGCTCAGAACGTGACGCCTAACCGTCTGGAGGATGCACAGTCCTCAAGTGTAATAAGTCTTCAAATCACACAGACACGAAGACTTAAGTGATGCCCAATTTACTCTGGCTCTGGTTGGTTAGGGCTTTTCTCCTCACTGGGAATTTTTCTTTCAAAGGCTTCGAGGTGGGTTGCTCTCAAACGACAAAAGCCGTGCACTGAAATCTGAGCAGCCAACCATTTAAGGTTGTGGGGGGTGGACTATTTATAGCCACTTGGCAACCTGACCTGATCTGTACGAAATGACCCTGGGTCACTAAGGAACTGACACGTGTACCAACGGTCGGATTTCGAACTCACACGGCAACTTTACTTGGGCTACAAGTAAAGCTGACTTGTCTGACTCTGGACAAGATTTTCTCTCATAGTCTTCGCTCGAAGACATAGGATTTGAATTTGGCATCACTTCAGTCATTTTGACTGGTTCTCTTCGACCCCACTTAATAGTACGGTGGTTCCTATGACACAACATGAATGAAATAAAACTACGAAAGATCTAGGTCTTCGAGTTCCAAAAGCTTCATAGGGAGTCTTCTCATGTCATTGTCTTCAATATGAATATCTTCATAAACCACCATTGTCTTCAATGTCTTCGTACATTTTTAGGGGTCATCTCTGGTAATAAAACCAAATCAATGAGAGACTTCTACCTGTGTTTTCCTGCAATTCTCACAAACACGTTAGTCCCTCAACTAGGTTTGTCGTCAATACTCCAAAACCAACTAGGGGTGGCACTAGATGCACTTACAATCTCCCCCTTTTTGGTGATTGATGACAAACTAGTTGAAGTTTTCAACGGGAAACATAATTTGCTAAATTGTAAAAGAATTGTCTTCATAAGTTGCAAGGGCTCCCCCTGAAGATGTGCATATAAGTAATTTGCTTCTTGAATGCAAATGCACATGGCAGGTTGGACTTGTGGAGATCCACTTCAACTTATGACAATCCACTATGCATGTGAAAGTATATGAAGATAATGACATGCATAATGGAAAATGGACGTCTGCAGAATGAGATGAGTGCGGAATTTATCGTCGCACATGCGGAATTTATCTTCGCAAAACGGAGTGACAAACAGGTAGCAGACGACCATCAAGGCTAAGTGTTACAACTCAAAGAAGCAAATGTAGCAAAAACGGGAGTTGTAAGCACGAAGCAAAATGTAGCAAAATATGAAGGCACCCGCCCATAGTGACCCGCTTGAAGACTATTACCATCATATGCTTCTCCCCCTTTTGTCAGTGATGACCAAAAAGGTTTGAAGACATAGAGGTTTCTATGCGTTCCCAGGCGCAGCAGGGTCGGTGGAGTTGTTTGGCGGCGGTGCAGACGAGCTTGGTGCAGATTCGACGCGCGTTGAAGCAGGTGGAGATGATGTCGCGTCGTCTTCTTCTTCAATAATCCGTGCAGACACGGTGGCAGCAGAAGAAGAGAACTCTGACTCTTCAAGTGATGGTGTGCTGCGCATCACCGCTCTTCTTGGAGGCGTGGAGTCAAATTTGAAGTGCTCTGTGAAGCCATCCGCATGCAGTTCAGCTTCAGGGCACGTCATGGTGAGGCCCTTCCAAGTGCGGCGACAGGTCTCGTGTGCGACAAATGCATTCTTGGTTGCCATATTTCTGATGCGATTGACTTCTTGCATGATGCTTCTCATCTGCCTCTTGAGCCAGTCGTGATGCCTATCTTGCTTTTGGTGAAGAGCCACAAGAAGCTCTCTGTCATTGAGTGCACGAGCGCGCTTCTTGGGTCTCTTTGCAGCTGTGCTGTTGGTGGCTTCAGTTGATGCAGGGGCACGTGTGGTGCCAGCCATTGGATACACTCGGGAGAGAGCTTCAACACCTTCAATATTTTGAGTGAAGCTCTGGTGTTCTGCATTCTGAAGACTTAGTGGTTGCTTGGCCGGCTCTGGATATATTGCTTCAGCAGATGTGTCCACATCTGGCAAAAATATCCTATGATTGCGGGCTGAGGGTTGATAGGAGATTGCAGAGTGAAGCTTGATCAGCCTCATAACCCAAGGAGCATAAAACTTTAATCCAAACAGTTCTGAAGCAGATGCTGCAAATTGACGGATGAAGAGATCCTGTGCATTGAAGCATTTGCCATGAAGAATGCAGAAGATGAGAGTCTTCATTGCACCATCAATCGTTGCATATCGAGAGTGTCCCTTGACTGGCCAGAGAGTCCGCCTTATGATGTGATATATTGTTCTGGGCAGGTACTCTAAGTCTTCAACGAAGAACCTAGTTGGATAGGGTGCATTTGGAGGAAATGGCTTCATCATTGAGAGCATCTGACTCATATCTGGCTCAGGACGCTGAAATATGCTCTCAATTGCTTCAGCATGGAGTTGGCACCCTTCTTCAAAGAATTCGCCAGGAGTGGGAAGGCCGGTAAGCTCAATTAGGTCGAAAGCATTGGCTTCATGATGGATATTGCCTGTCATCCACTCCAGAATCCATGTCTTCGGATCTCTGTTATGGCCTTTGATATGCAAAGTGGCGTAGAACTGGAGCAGAAGCTCTTCGTTCCAGTGCTCTTCGTCAGTGATAAATGGCACCAAACCCACTTGCTTGAAGCAATCCAGTGCTTCTTCCAGACCAGGCAGACCAGCAACAGCTTCAACCTCAAGGCGCTTGTGAGGAAAGATGCGGCCTTGGTTGTAAAGGATGCATGAATAATAGCTGCGCTGTTGATGGCTCCAGAACCTATCTGATACAATCCGTTCCCTTGAATAAGGGTTCTTGGAGCGGTCGAAAAACGTGTTATCTGCCCTGAAGCCGTTGATGTTGAAGGAACCAGGAGCTGATGCAGGACCTGGGAACCTTGGTAGTCGTGGGATCGGCTTCTGGACCTGGGGCCTGTGCGCAATATGATAGTTGAATTGTGGTCCGGCAGCAGACTCAGGCACAGATTGTTCAGGAGCAGTAGCTTCGGTGTCTTCTGAAGCTGTTTTTGGGGAGGGCTCCACATTTGCTTCGGCGTTGTTTGTGGCAGCCTCAACATTTTCAGCTTCAGGCACGTTCTCCTTGAGAACTGCTTCTTGTTGGTGCGGGGGAGTTGGAGCTTGTGGTATTTCTGCTTGCTCTTCGGCTGATGCAGCCGGAATGTCTTCAGCAGCCTGAGCCCTTGGCCCTTTGCGAAACCTATGGAGTGTAGGCGCTGGTGGAGTGGCAGTGGGATGGGGCTCATCTTCCTCCTGTGGGCTATCTGCCCACGACGCATTTTGTGTGATTGGCGTCAATGGACAACCAATACTGATCTGTTCGCTTGTCTCAAGCTGAGGAAGGGCTGCATCACCTTGCACATTGTCTTGGGGATCAATGTCTTCAGCAGCATTGGGGTTGGCTGCTGGAATGTCTTCAGCGTGCGGAGCCTCTATGTAAGCAGGCTCATGCACTATCAACTGACGATCTGCGTCAGGATAGCGGACGCAGAGTGGTTCAACTATCAGGGGCTCTGTGGGAGCAGCCCGAGATTTCTTTGTCTTGCGCTTCTTGATGATGGGTTCAGAAGGAGAGGCTTCAGAATGTTTTCTCTTCTTAGCTTTAGCCTCTGCAGTCCGTGTCTTCTTGTGCTGTGAGGCGGTTGATCGACTCTTTGGCTTCGAGCCAGTCGTTGCAGCGGGGAAGACAATCGGAGCATCAGGTTCTGACCTTGGCGCTTCAGGTTCGGGCACAGCCGCCTTCTTTTTCTTCTTCGCGGCCATCCTGGGGTCAATGCCGGGACACCCAAGCGCCTTGCGCTTTTCTGCCTCATTGTAGGCCTGCACGCAGTGATCAGCCAAAGTCTTCATGCGTTCTCGCGAGCCTTGAGCTTCAGCACGCGTCTTCAGGAAGCTCTCTTTCAGCTCATGCAACATGGTTTTGAAGTTTTTCACTTCTTGCACACTGAGCTTGGCCACGTGCTTCTTGAACTGAGCCTTTTCATAATCAATTTTCTGCTTTAGTTCTACAATGCGCTGGGCTATTGCAAGTTCTGAAGCAATTGCACCTTGAAAGGCAACGCTGAGGCCTATGGGTAGCTGCAGATCATTGAATCTTATGTCTGGTGTGTCAAACCATTCATCGATGAAGTTTTGGATGATGGCGACATCAAACAGAGGCAGATTGTTGAAGATTTCAGCCTCCTCCTTGCTCTTGATGAGCTGCTCAAGAGCATCATCTCCAAGATCTTCATCGCTTGAGAGATCAATGGCTTCGCAGCGCAGAATGTCAGCAGCTGTGAGCTCTTTGCCTGTGTGTGGCTGAGGCTTCTTGGCTTCTTGGGGCTTGGACACTCGTGATAAGCCTTCTGACTGCACACTGGCTTCAGGAGGTGCAGTTGCTAAAGGCTTCACTCTTGCGATCTTGGGAGAAACGGCTGGCTTTGAAGCTTTTGGAGCTTTTGGCTTCTTCTGCTTTGGCTTCGGAGCAGCAGGGGCGTCATCTGACTCAGTATCTGCTGGAGGGTCATTCACAGCAGTCCCTTGGACTAGGATGCGAGTGATGAGGCCTGCAAGATTGGCATACGGCCCGATGATATTGGGATCGGCGTTGCGTGTGCCATCTGCCCTTGGTGAGGAGGGACCAGGGTTGAAGTCAAGCCAAAATTTCTTCTTGTTTATCTTTGCTGACTGTTGTGCAAACTGAAAGTTGCGCTTGAAGAGATTATCATCACGACACCAGAGAAGTGATGACGGATGTGCCTCAGCTGGCTGTGGTCCTCTCACCATGCATGGATAGAAGCCTTGAGCAATGGCTTCGTCTCTGGACCTGGGTACGAGATTTTTGTATAATACATCTCCCCAAGGTCTCTTGATGGCGCACTTCTCCGCATATTCCTGAGTGACGAAGCGGTAGTGGAACCATTGCTCTGCCCAATATCTTCGAATCCATTGGATTCGTGTCTTGCGCTGACCATAGCTTTCTTAAGGATCAGTTTTGTACATCTCTGCCAATTCATCAGGCAGATCTTTGGACGTTTCACCACGTCGCTGTCTGCCTCCCTTCCTTGCAGCTGTTTCTGAAGCCATGAATAACTTGGAAGGCTTCAAGATGTTCAAAGGCTTCAAAGGCTTCCTTTTGCAAGAACTGGCTTCAGGCGAGTTGATGTGATGCTGCAAGTACTCTGCAAATGAATGCAGACTATGAGAACCAAAGGATTCTCCCACAGACATGTACCTGTGACAGCATTAAGGTGCGAGGGAAGGGGAAGAGGTCATATGCATTCTCAGAAGATTTTGAAGATAAATCGGTTTAGAAGACATTGACCTCATTATGCGAAGACATTCACTTATAGATAAGAAGTTGGTTCCAGATTTGTACGAACCCATAGATAAGTACAAGTGAGGAATCTAACTACTTTATGCAGCACAAGTGAATATACTAGGCATGTTATGAGATGCAGCGAGAGATTTAACTGGTGTGAAGAGAAACTTCTTATGGCAGAAAGTGACTGAACTGTAGGATCAAAAGAGGCTGTAAAAAGAGGTTTTATTTACCACACTTGGAACTGCTAGACGAAGTGAGAGTTGAGGCCAAGCAGTTCGATCCTCCGTGCCCTAACTTGGTGACGGAAGACACCTACGGCGACGGCGTAGAGAGCGATGTCCGCTGTCGGCGTGAAAACGGCGTCGGAGAGGTTGCGGCAGTGAAGCGCTTCGTCGCCGGCGTCGTCGAGTGCTAGCGGTGGCGCTAGGGTTCGTGCGAGGGTGAAAGAAGGAGATAATGACCGCAGTGAATTGTGTATTTATAGGGATAGAGGCGGCACTGTGCTATTACACAGGTACCCCTGGCGGTTCGCATTTGAGGCACGCGTGGCCAGTTAGAGGAAGATTGGGATTTGTTCCATGTCCCACGCACGCCTAAATTGTCGGGCGGTCGTTCCTTCTTCTCCGGATCTTATGTGGAGGAATGAGCATTAAAAACGGACTTTTATGGTTGTCACTATGTCTTCAGCTGACAAGGACACAGTGAAGACATTTGACAGTTTCAACAGAATGCATATGACTTGGAGAGATAGAGTTTGAGATAGAAAGCATAGAGAGGTTAGGGTCCGATCACATTCACTTAGTTCAAAAAGATTCAACCAAGAAGACATAGCTATAAGTGAATGCTGTAGAGGACAGAACATCAGTACATATATATCCATATAATCAACGCAGTGAAGATAATCATGAAGACATACAGAGAATGAAGCCAAACCAATTGTGAAGACATTGAGAGGTAACGCCATGAGAGAAACACTTCAAAATGGAACGTTTGGTGGTGGCGTTACCCACCGTATAGGAAGTATTAGACCCAGACACGGTGCACAATTATCGTGGCGCTCCGAAGTCAAATTCCACATTAATGTATTCACACTTAGAATGTATGTCTTCATTGATTGAAGATATACGCTACTTCGTGTGTTGCACATCTAAGTCATCAATATGCATAAGTGTTAGGATGTGTGCCTGATCACAGGACATTTGAGGATTCCAAGATATTTAGCTCACACCGTAACTTGCAAAATCTCTTCTCATCCAAGGGCTTTGTGAAGATATCTGCCAATTGCTCTTCAGTGTTGACGTGTATGATATCAATGTCTTCCTTCACAACATGATCTCTGAGAAAGTGATGACGAATTTCAATGTGCTTTGTCTTTGAGTGCTGAACTGGGTTGTTGGCAATCTTGATGGCGCTTTCGTTGTCGCAGTAAAGTGGCACTTGCTTCAGATGAATGCCATAATCCTTGAGTGTTTGCTTCATCCACAGAAGCTGAGCGCAGCAAGATCCAGCAGTAATGTATTCAGATTCAGCCGTGGAGAGAGATACACAGTTCTGCTTCTTTGAAGACCAACATACAAGTGATCGTCCCAGAAAATGACATGTGCCTGATGTAGATTTGCGATCAACTTTGTCGCCAGCATAATCAGCATCCGAAAATCCAACCAGATCAAACTCTGAGCCCTTTGGATACCATAATCCTAGAGTTGGGGTGTGAGCCAAATATCGAAGAATTCGCTTCACAGCTAAGTGATGCGACTCCTTTGGTGTCGCTTGAAATCGAGCACACATGCAAACACTAAGCATGATATCTGGCCTAGATGCACATAAATAAAGCAAAGACCCAATCATGGAGCGGTATACCTTTTGATCGAACTCTTTACCATTGTCGTCGGGACCCAGATGATGTTTGGCTGGCATTGGTGTTGTGAAGCCTTTGCAGTCTTGCATACCGAACTTCTTCAGGCACTCTTTAAGATATTTCTCTTGAGATATGAAGATGCCGTTGCGTTGTTGCCATATTTGAAGACCGGGAAAGAACTTCAGCTCCCCCATCATGGACATCTGATATTGCTGTTGCATCATATATCCAAACTCTTCACTGTACTTCCGATTGGTGCAGCCGACGATAATGTCATCCACATATATTTGGCACACAAACAGTTCACCATCGTATGTCTTCGTGAAAAGAGTGGGATCCAGGGAACCAGGTATGAAGCCTTTGCTCTTCAGAAAGTACTTGAGTGTATCATACCAGGCCCTAGGGGCTTGTTTGAGGCCATACAGTGCCTTGTTGAGCTTGTATACCATATCAGGATGTTTTGGATTTTCAAAACCAGGTGGTTGTGCAACATACACTTCTTCTTCAATCTTGCCATTGAGAAAGGCACTTTTCACATCCATTTGATATAGAAGTATGTTATGATGATTTGCATAGGCCAGCAGTATGCGTATGGCTTCAAGCCTAGCCACAGGAGCAAAAGTTTCATCGAAGTCAATGCCCTCTACTTGAGTATATCCTTGAGCAACGAGACGAGCTTTGTTTCTGACAACTTGACCATGCTCATCTTGCTTGTTGCGGTATATCCATTTGGTGCCTATTATGTTGTGCTTCCGTGGATCGGGACGCTTAACCAGTTCCCATACATTATTCAGCTCAAACTGTTGAAGCTCTTCTTGCATAGCTTGAATCCATTCAGGTTCCATGAAGGCTTCTTCAACTTTCTTGGGTTCTGATATTGAGACGAATGCGAAATGCCCACAGAAGTTTGCTAGCTGAGTTGCCCTTGAACGAGTGAGTGGACCAGGTGCATTGATGCTGTCAAGTATTCTGTCAATCTGCACTTCATTTGCAACACGAGGATGTATAGGGCGAAGACTTTGCTCTTGCTGATCTGCGTTGTTGTTTGGAGGAATGTCTTCATGCTGAGCATTGTCTTCATGTTGATCAGGTGCTGAGATGATGAGTTCTTCTTCAGGATGAGCTTCAGAAGGCATAATCTCTCCAGTTCCCATAAGCTTGATTGATTCACTAGCTGGGACTTCATCTAGCACATTTGGCAGTTGCTCTCTTTGTGAACCATTTGTTTCATAAAACCGCACATCCACTGTTTCGACCACTTTGTAATGGAAGAGATTGAAGACTCTGTAGGAGTGTGAATCCTTTCCATATCCAAGCATAAAGCCCTCATGTGCTTTTGGTGCAAACTTTGAGGTGTGATGTGGGTCCTTGATCCAGCACTTTGCGCCAAATACTCTGAAGTAACTGACATTTGGCTTCTTGCCAGTTAGGAGTTCATAAGATGTCTTGTTCAGAAGCTTGTGAAGATAAACACGATTGATTGTATGGCATGCAGTATCAATGGCTTCAGTCTAGAATTTTCTTGGAGTCTTGTATTCATCTAGCATTGTTCTGGCCATTTCAATGAGTGTTCTGTTCTTGCGTTCGACGACGCCATTCTGCTGTGGCGTGTACGGAGCTGAGAATTCATGTGTGATGCCCAAGGTATCAAGATATGTATCAAGGCCAGTGTTCTTGAATTCAGTGCCATTGTCACTTCTAATGTGCTTTATCTTGGCGCCAAAATTGTTCATAGCTCGATTGGCGAAGCGTCTGAAGACATCCTGCACTTCAGTCTTGTAAAGGATTATGTGTACCCAAGTATATCTAGAGTAATCATCAACAATGACGAAGCCATAGAGGCAAGCAGTAGTAGTAAAAGTTGAGTAGTGAGTGGGACCGAAAATATCCATGTGGAGCAGTTCGAAGGGTTGTGTAGTAGTCATGATTGTCTTCGAAGGATGTTTTGCCCTTGTCATCTTCCCTGCTTCACAGGCACCGCATAAATGATCTTTCTTGAACTTGACGCCCTCGATGCCTATGACATGCTTCTTCTTCGCAAGGGTGTGGAGGTTCCTCATGCCAGCATGCCCAAGCCTCCGATGCCAAAGCCAGCATTCTGAAGCTTTTGCAAGAAGGCATACCGCAAGTTGTGGTCCTGCTAAGAAATCTACCACGTACAAATCACCTTTCCGATACCCTTCAAACACTAGAGATTTGTCAGATTCCATTAGCACCAGGCAGCGATATTTTCCAAACATTACAATCATATTCAGATCGCAAAGCATTGAGACAGACATTAAGTTGAAGCCAAGGGATTCAACAAGCATGACTTTATCCATGTGTTGATCCTTTGAGATTGCAACTCTACCTAGACCCAATACCTTACTTTTACCAGTGTCAGCAAATGTGATGTGGCTCTTGTCGGATGGACGTAATGTTGAGTCCATAAGAAGGCTTCTTCTGCCAGTCATGTGATTTGTACACCCACTGTCAATAATCCATTCTGAAGATTTTGAAGTCACTGGTGTCGTACCCTACAGTACAGTTAGGGGGATAGGCTTCATGAAGAGAATTGTGAAGCATAAACATTTGACGAACTAGTGGGTTATGAAAACTTAAATCCAGATTAGGACTAATAGGGAGAGTAGCATGCGATTCAGGAACGAAGTACATATTGATCCCATTCGGGCATTTTATCTTGCGCCCTACAAGATTTTTAAGGTCCCCAGCAATAGCATCAGAAGATTCTGTTTTTCTGCTGGAGACCTTTCCCTGCAAAAGAGAGTTAAGCTTTCTTAACCACCCACATCTTCAAGGGTGGCTTAGAAGCAATAAGTCTAAGTGCAGCATCTGAGAATTTTGGCTTTGAAGCCTTAGCAAACAGTCTAGCAGGTGGACAATAATACTCATAGGAGTAAGCAGAATAATTTTTGGTCACATGAACATGGTTCGATGAACCGCTCTCATACTCATGTGCCTGAGTATGGTTTCCCTGCAAAACATTTGTGTTAGTGTGACTCAGGTGAGTCCTCTGTTTGTATGAAGCCATTGGACCGTATGAAGCCTTTGGTCTGAGATTTGTCTTCTTCAAGTGAGGTGTCATGAAGACATTCACAGGAAGATTTTCCAGACACTTTTTGGAAACCCAGATCTTCTTCATAGGCGGTCCATTCCTGCAGTTAGTACCAATGTACCTGGCAAACACTTCACCATTCTGATTCTTAAACAATTTATAGTTTGCATCAAAGGATTCATCAATGATAATGGGGTTAGCACAAGTGAAGCCAGATAAGTTGGATGGATCTGCTGAAAGTTCCTTTGCAGCAACCCATGTGGTTTTGGGGTACTGCTCAGGTTTCCAGTAAGAGCCATCTGCATTGATTTTCCTCACAAATCCAACACCCTCTTTCCTAGGGTTTCGATTCAGGATCTGCTTCTTGAGGACATCACATAGTGTCTGATGTCCTTTAAGACTTTTGTACATCCCTGTTTCAAGCAATGTCTTCAACATAGCATTCTCATCAGCAATAGCAGTGGTATCTTCGGCAGAGGGGTTAGTTACCACGTCAACAGTTGAAGATATTGCAACAGCAGTAGAAGTGGAACATTCAGCAACAGAATTAGCATTATCACGCTCAATGCACTTAAGACATGGTGGTTCAAATCCTTCCTGAGCGGGACTGATCTGTTCGGAGCGAAGTGACTCGTTTTCCTTTTGAAGATCTTCATGAGCCACCCTTAATTTCTCAAGTTCTTTCTTCCTTTGAAGATAATCATAGGAAAGCTTTTCATGAGTTGTTGAGAGAGTATCATGACGATCTTCAAGTTCCTGATACTTAACGTGAAGGTTTTTTATGTCTTCAATTAAGGATTCAGATCGAGTCATTTCAGCACCCAACAGATCATCGCTTCTGTCTAACAGTTTTTGAATATGTTCCATAGCTTTCTGTTGTTCAGTTGCAATTTTAGCAAGTGTTTTGTAGCTAGGTTTTGAATCACATTCAGAGTCATCGTCACTAGATGTTTCATAGCGAGTAGTGCGTGTGTTTACCTTGGCACCGCGTGCCATGAAGCAGTAGGTAGGAGTGGAGTCGTTCTTGTCATTTGCGTTGGTGTCGGTGATGCAGTCATTGTCTTCAGTGTTGAAGATGGACTTGGCGACGTATGCTGTAGCCAGACTCGCAATGCCAGAATCAGACTCCTCCTCAGATTCCACCTCTGCCTCCTCAGATGCGGACTCCTCCTCTGAATCCATCTCCTTTCCAACAAACGCACGTGCCTTGCCAAATGAGCTCTTCTTGTGTGATGAAGACTTTGATGAAGACTTTGAGTATTTCTTCTTCTTCTTGTCGTCAGAATCATATTCCTTGCTCTTCTTCTTCCTTCTGTTCTCATTGTCCCACTGTGGACACTCAGAGATGAAGTGTCCAGTTTTCTTGCACTTGTGACATGTTTTCTTCTTGTAGTCATGAGCAGAAGCTTCATCATTCCTTGAGCTTGATCGTGAAGATTTTCTGAAACCTTTCTTCTTGGTGAATTTTTGGAACTTGTTCACTAGCATTGCAAGTTCTCTTCCAATGTCTTCAGGATCATCAGAACTGCAGTCAGATTCTTCTTCAGACGAGGAGACAGCTTTTGCCTTCAAGGCGCGAGTTCGCCCATAGTTTGGACCGTAGATATCTCTTTTCTCAGAAAGCTGAAACTCGTGTGTGTTGAGCCTCTCAAGTATGTCAGACGGATCGAGTGTCTTGAAATCAGGACGTTCTTTAATCATCAGGGCCAGGATGTCAAACGAACTATCAAGTGATCTCAGCAGCGTTTTGACGATTTCATGTTTGGTGATTTCAGTGGCGCCGAGGGCTTGAAGCTCATTTGTGATGTCAGTGAGTCTATCAAATGTGTGCTGGACATTCTCATTGTCATTTCGCTTGAAGCGGTTGAAGAGATTGCAAAGGACACTGATTCGTTGATCTCTCTGGGTTGAGATGCCTTCATTGACCTTGGAGAGCCAGTCCCAGACCAGTTTGGATGTCTTCAAGGCACTCACACGGCCATACTGTCCTTTGGTCAGATGACCACAGATGATGTTCTTGGCAGTAGAGTCCAGTTGAACGAATTTCTTGACATCAGCAGCAGTGACACCTTCTCTAGCCTTGGGAATGCCGTTCTCGACGACATACCATAGGTCGACGTCAATGGCTTCAAGATGCATGCGCATCTTATTCTTCCAGTAGGGATATTCAGTTCCATCGAAGACGGGGCACGCAGCGGAGACTTTGATTATCCCTGCAGTCGACATAGCTAAAACTCCAGGTGGTTAAACCGAATCACACAGAACAAGGGAGCACCTTGCTCTGATACCAATTGAAAGTGCGTTATATCGACTAGAGGGGGGGTGAATAGGCGATTTTTATGAAAGTCTTCAAAACTTGGGAGTTATGAAGACAAACAGTGAAGATTATGCCTATTACTATGCAGCGGAAGTTAGATTACACTAGGCCAGCCATGGTCATGTATTCAATGGAGTGAAAGCACAGTGACAAACAGCTTCAGTGTAATAAGGATCAAGTAGGAAGAAGTTATGAAGCCAAACAGATCATGCATTCACGTTGTGAAGACAAATGATAAAGCAAGCACGCAATGACTTCACAATGAGTAACAGCAAGAGAAGAAAGTGAAGATGAAACCAGTGACTCATTGAAGACAATGATATGTTGGACCAGTTCCAGTTGCTGTGACAACTGTACGTCTGGTTGGAGCGGCTAGGTATTTAAACCTTAGGACACACAGTCCCGGACACCCAGTCCTGAACACACAGTTCAGGACACCAAGTCCTCACCGTAATCTCCTTGAGCTAAGGTCACTTAGTCCTCGCCCAATCACTCTGGTAAGTCTTCAAGGTAGACTCCCAAACCTTCACAGACTTCGTTCACTGGCAATCCACAATGTCTCTTGGATGCTCTGAACGCGACGCCTAACCGTCTGGAGGATTCACAGTCCTCAAGTGTAATAAGTCTTCAGATCACACAGACAAGAAGACTTAAGTGATGCCCAATTTACACTGGCTCTGGGTGGTTAGGGCTTTTCTCCTCACTAGGAATTTTCTCTCAAAGGCTTCGAGGTGGGTTGCTCTCAAACGACAAAAGCCGTGCACTGAAATCTGAGCAGCCAACAGTTTATGGTTGTGGTGGTGGGCTATTTATAGCCACTTGGCAACCCGACCTGATTTGTCCGAAATGACCCTGGGTCACTAAGGAACTGACACGTGTTTCAACGGTCAGATTTCGACCTCTCATGGAAACTTTACTTGGGCTACAAGCAAAGCTGACTTGTCCGGCTCTGGACAAGATTTGCTCTCATTGTCTTCACTCGAAGACATAGGTTTTTGATTTAGGCATCACTTAAGTCATTCTGACTTGTTCTCCTGGACCCCACTTAACAGTACGGTGGTTCCTATGACTCAACAAAAATAAAAAGAACTACGAAAGATCTAAGTCTTCGAGTTCCATAGGCTTCATAACGTGTCTTCTGTTGTCATAGTCTTCAATGTGAATATCTTCATATACCACCTTTGACTTCAATGTCTTCATTCATTTTTAGGGGTCATCTCTGGTAGTAAACCGAATCAGTGAGGGACTTCTACCTATGTTTGCCTGCAATTCTCACAAACACATTAGTCCCTCAACTAGGTTTGTCGTCAATACTCCAAAACCAACTAGGGGTCGCACTAGATGCACTTACACCATGCTCCATTAAAAGAAATTATGTTAAAACTGCTTTATGTGATCTTGGAGCCGGTGTTAGTGTTATGCCTCTCTCTTTATATCATAGACTTGATTTGAATAAGTTGACACCTACTGAAATATCTTTGCAAATGGTTGATAAATCAACTGCTATACCTGTCGGTATTTGTGAGGATGTGCCTGTTGTAGTTGCAAACGTTACTATTTTAACGGACTTTGTTATTCTTGATATTCCCGAGGATGATAGTATGTCTATTATTCTTGGAAGACCCTTTTTGAATACGGCAGGGGCTGTTATTGATTGCACTAAAGACAATGTCACTTTTCATGTTAATGGCAATGAGCATACGGTACACTTTCCGAGGAAACAACCTCAAGTTCATAGTATCAACTCTATTGGAAAAATTCCATCGATTATATTTGGAGGTTTTGAATTTCCTCTTCCTACTGTCAAGAAGAAATATGATATTCCTATTATTGGGGATGTGCATATCCCCGTTGAGGTAACATAGTGTTATTCAAAATTTCTCCTGTTCCATGTTATTCAGAATGAGTTCGTTAACAAGACTTGATCAACCTTGTTAGAGGATTCCTTTTGATGACCATGAGATGGATGAAACTAGAAGGCACAACCTTCTGTACCCCATTTTTACTTTCTGTTATTTATATTAAATAAAATAAAAATATTTCTGTCTGTTATCTGATTATCCGTGCAATGTAAAAATACCCCGAAAATAAAAGTTCTCCAAATGCCCTGAAATTTAAATATGATTTTTTCTAGAATATTTGAGAATATTTGGCACTGAGAACACAAAAACCAACAAACTCGTACATAATGGTTCATCTTGTTTATCAATGACGGGGAAATATCTTGAACGTTGTGCAAAGAAAACAGTCAGACAACACAATATATAAGTTCTGCTAGAACATTAAGTTGACGTACAACCCTTTCTAAAAAAAGTTCAGGTAAAATAATAGAACAGGTCATCTGACAAGATTTAGTAGTTACCTCAAATTAGAGCACATCCAGGTAGCCAGCCCTGCCTCTTCTCCCAAAGAAGTAGTGGCCTCCGACGCGCGATGGAGTAGGGCCTGTGCCATCCATCTTTCTGAGCAACATGGAGAAAGCCTGACGTTGACTCCTGTAATGGACGTCGTCGACGGACCCGGGAACCAGCGGCGGCGGCAGGACTTCAATTGATGGGTTGACCACTTCTTAGACATGCACGAACACTCGATAAAGGTACATACCTAACGTGGTCCGCGACGGCCTTGGTGGTGATGAATAGTACAACCCCAGTTCCTGCACCAGTATCTCAACACTAATCACCTTTGGTATGGTGGACAACTTCTTCATCAATGCCATAACCATCAGGGCCCATCTGTCTGGAGGAACAAACATACTTACAAGCTCACATCCAAGTTCGTTGATAAGCTCATTCATGGACTCGTGGTTCCAAGCACGTCGAGGCATGCCGTGGAAGGTAAGCTTTGTTAAAACTCAAGCTAAGATGGCACCGAGCCCCATACTGGGCGCCACCGATCGAAGTTCACCAGCGCGCCACCGCAGAACAAATGCTGGGAAGATTCAAACACACGACTGCAGTCGAAAGTTGTCTGGAACTTGATGAAGAAATCAGCCGGTGGCGGACAGACTTCGAGAAGCAAGTCACTTATTTGGATGTTGTGTGCAATGCCAAGAGCTTTGACAAGGTCATCCGGCGAGACGGGAGGCTGATCACTGTTGATGGTTACCATTAGCAGTTTGTCGTCAAACTGGTCGTCAAGCGCGACCATGCCACCGTTAAGCGATAACACGCAGCACATGAAGGCAGAACGAACCTCCGGATCTCCGCATTGACCGGCGACATGATAGTGCGCTTGAGTACTGATAACCCTCAAGTATAGGGGATCGCAACAGCTTTCGAGGGTAGAGTATTCAACCCAAATTTATTGATTCGACACAAGGGGAGCCAAAGAATATCCTCAAGTATTAGCAGCCGAGTTGTCAATTCAACCACACCTGGAAACTTAGCATATGCAGCAAAGTGTTTAGTAGCAAAGTAATATGATAGTGATGGTAACGGTAACAAAAGCGTAATGAATGCAAAGTAATGTTTTTGGTGTTTTGTGGTGATTGTAACAATAGCAACAGGAAAGTAAATAAGCGTAAACAAGTATATGGAAAGCTCGTAGGCATCGGATCAATGATGGATAATTATGCCGGAGGCGGTTCATCATGTCATAGTCATAACATAGGGTGACATAGAACTAGCTCCAATTCGTCAATGTAATGTAGGCATGTATTCCGAATATAGTCATACGTGCTTATGGAAAAGAACTTACATGACATCTTTTTTCCTACCCTCCCATGGCAGCGGGGTCCTAATGGAAACTAAGGGATATTAAGGCCTCCTTTTAATAGAGAACCGGAACAAAGCATTAGCACATAGTGAATACATGAACTCCTCAAACTACGGTCATCACCGGTAAGTATCCCGATTATTGTCCCTTCGGGGTTAATGGATCTTAACACATAATAGGTGACTATAGACTTGCAAGATAGGATCTAGAACTATCATATATTGATGAAAACATAATAGGTTCAGATCTGAAATCATGGCACTCGGGCCCTAGTGACAAGCATTAAGCATGACAAAGTCATAGCAACATCAATCTCAGAACATAGTGGATACTAGGGGTCAAACCCCAACAAAATTAACTCCATTACATGGTGAATCTCATCCAACCCATCACCGTCCACCAAGCCTACGATGGAATTACTCACGCATGGTGGTGAGCATCATGAAATTGCTGATGGAGGATGGTTGATGATGAAGACGGCGATGAATCCCCCTCTCCGGAGCCCCGAACGGACTCCAGATCAGCTCTCCCGAGAGGTTTTAGTGCTTGGCGGCGGCTCCGTATCCTAAAACGCGATGATTTCTTCTCTCCTATTTTTTTCTCCCCGAAAGCAGTTATATAGAGTTGGAGTTGGATTCGGGGGGTTTCCAGGGGGCCCACGAGGTAGGGGGCGCGCCCTAGGGGGGGTGCCCCCCACCCTCGTGAGAAGGGTGTGGGCCCCCTGGTCTTCATCTTTGGCGAGGATTTTTTATTATTTATTGTAAGGTATTCCATCGAGTTTCAGGTCATTCCGAGAACTTTTGTTTTCTGCACATAAAACAACATAATGGCAATTCTGCTGAAAACATCGTTAGTCCGGGTTAGTTCCATTCAAATCATACAAGTTAGAGTCCAAAACAAGGGCAAAAGTGTTTGGAAAAGTAGATACGTTCGAGACATATCAACTCCCCCAAGTTTAAGCCCCTGCTTGTCCTCAAGCAATTCAGTTGACAAACTGAAAGAAATAAAGAAAAACTTTTACAAACTCAGTTTGCTCTTTGTGTTGTAAATATGTCAAGCTAGCGTTCAAGTTTTCAGAAAAGATTATAACTAACGACATTTGCAACAATTCTCAGGTCTCATGTTTACTGATATCAATAGCATAATCAACTAGCGAGCCATAATAATAAAACTCGGATGACAACACTTTCTCAAAACAATCATAATATGATATAATAAGACGGTATCTCGCTAGCCCTTTCTGAGACCGCAAAACTTAAATGCAGAGAACCTTTAAAGATCAAGGACTGATTAGACATTGTGATTCATGGTAAAAGAGATCCAGTCATAGTCACACCCAATATAAATTAACAGTAATGAATGCAAATGACAGCTTCGCTCTCTAGCTAGTGCTTTTTAATAAGAGGGTGATGACTCAACATAAAAGTAAATGGATAGGCCCTTCGCAGAGGGAAGCAGGGATTTGTAGAGGTGCCAGAGCTCGGTTTTGAAACAGAGGTAAATAATATTTTGAGCGGTATACTTTCATTGTCAACATAACAACCAAGAAATGGCGATATCTTCCATGCTACACACATTATAGGCGGTTCCCAAACAGAATGTTAAAGTTTATACTCCCCCTCCACCAACAAACATCAATCCATGGCTTGCTCGAAACAACGAGTGCCTCCAACATACATCAGGTCCCAGGGGGAGTTTTGTTTGCAATTGTTTTTGATTTAGTTTTCATAAAGCATGGGACTGGGAATCCCGGTGACCAGCCCTTTATCTTGTGAGTGAGGAGCGGAGTCCACTCCTCTTGAGAATAACCCGCCTAACATGGAGGATACAAACAGCTCTAGTTGATACATGAGCTATCCGAGCATACAAAACAGGATATTTATTTGAAGGTTTAGAGTTTGGCACATACAAATTTACTTGGAACAGTAGGTAGATACCGCATATAGGATGGTATAGTGGACTCATCTGGAATAACTTTGGGGTTTTAAGGGATTGGATGCAAAAGCAGTATTCCCGCTTAGTACAGGTGAAGGCTAGCAAAAGACTGGGAAGCGACCAGCTAGAGAGCGACAACAGTCATGTACATGCATTAAAATTAATAAACATTGGATGCAAGCATGAATAGGATATAATCCACCATGAACATAAATATCGTGAAGGCTATGTTGATTTGTTTCAACTACATGCATTATCATGTGCCAAGTCAAGTCACTTAAATCATTCAGAGGAGGATACCACCCTATCATACCACATCATAACCATCTCAATAGCATGTTGGCACGCAAGGTAAACCATTATAACTCATAGCTAATCAAGCATGGCACAAGCAACTATGATCTCTAATTGTCATTGCAAACATGTTTATTCATAACAAGCTGAATCAAGAACGATGAACTCATCATATTTACAAAAACAAAAGAGGTCGAGTTTGTACCAGCTTTTCTCATCTCAGTCAGTCCATCATATATCATCATAATTGCCTTTCACTTGCACGACCGAACGATGTGAATAATAATAAGAGTGCACGTGCATTGGACTAAGCTGGAATCTGCGAGCATTCAATAAACAGGAGAAGACAAGGCAATATGGGCTCTTTTGTCAGATAAACAATAATGCATGTAAGAGCCACTTCAACAATTTAATCATGGTCTTCTCCTACTGACCCCCAAAGAAAAGAAAAGAAATAAAACTATTTACACGGGAAAGCTCCCAACAAGCAAAAGAAGAGGGAAATATTTTTGGGTTTTCTTTTTAATTACTACTACAAGCATGGAAAGTAAATTAATTAAAAGCTACAACTATTTTTTTTTCTTAAGGTTTATCAAACACACAAGAAGAAAGCATAAAAGGAAATAAACTAGCATGGATGATACAATGAAAAAGTATGAGCACCGACATCTAGCAATGAGTGTGTGTGAACATAAATGTAATGTCGGTGAGAAATACGTACTCCCCCAAGCTTAGGCTTTTGGCCTAAGTTGGTCTATGGCCACGGCTGGCCTGGCTGATATCATAATAATAGTTGTTGGGGTCGTACTGTGATGAGGAAGAAGAAGGCTCTGATTGCCACTGGCTGGCAATCATCTCCGTATCCCATTGATAGTTAGACTGCCGTGAAGGATCAAATTGTGGTTCCGGTTCTGGCTCCTCAGCTAGTGCAGGGTTCCGGTAGGCGTGAATAGCCGTCAACGGAACAAGGTACTTGCCTACAGTCAAATCAAACAAAGCAGGAGCAGGCAAGGTAATGGTCTCAGGATGATGTTTATTAAAGAACAATTGATATTTAAGCTCTCCTGTCCTATTCTTAACAATAAAATCATGTGACACCATACGTTTATAATCTAAATAAACACGAGGCATCACTTTTTCTTCCTTCTCAGCATGCTAATAGGAATGTTAAAATGTGCAGCTAGGCGTGTGGCATAGATGCCTCCAAAGATGGGACCCTCAGTCCGGTTCATACTTAACCGTCTAGAAATAATGCCGCCCATACTAAAAGTGTTATCACTGTATAAACCTTGGAGCAAAATAATAATATCAGGGATACTAAGGTTTCCACAGTTTCCGCGACCAATTAAGCAACGACTAGCAAATAATGCAAAGTAACGTAAAACAGGAAAATGTATGCTAGTGATCCGTGCATCGGAAACCTTCCTAGTTTCCCCTAAAGTGATAGTATTAATAAATCCCTCCACATTATCATGATGTGGTTCTTCTGTCGGACTAAACAAATCCAACAGAAATCATAAAGCGACATCTCCTTACGCTCATCATATAAATGAAACTCCACCGTAGGTGGTGAGCTCCTAGAATGAAAATGAAAGTTTTGCACAAAGGTATTTGTGAGCAAGAGATGCTGATCGCATTGGTCGTGGAGGAAAGAAGTGAGGCCTGCATTATGAGCCAACTCATGAAAATCTTCAGAAATCTCGGCTGCTCTCAAGAAATCCTCGGAAGGCCATTCACACGCCCGAACCTCCGCGGTGCGCGGAAAATTATACATAGGCTTTGGTGCCTTTTCCTTCGAGCTTTGGCTCGATGAGCCCCTCAATAATCTCCTCATCATTTTCTAAAAAATTCTGAAATTTTTAGTGACCTCAAAATAAAAGTAAACCAAACTCAATAATATTGATAGCAGCTACTCCTACAAGTGCCTAGGGCCTATATCATGCATCAAAACTACTTTTGACCATATAAATTTGACATGCAAGCTCAAGAACAGGGTCACCTAAGCAACACAAATTTGCAATGAATAAAGCACTAGAACTAAAAATAATTGGACCAATGGAGGAGTCACATACCAAGGAACAATCTCCCCAAGCAGTTTTGTGAGAGGTGCTTTGAGCAAGGGATCGAAAATGGCAGCAAAACGAGCTTGGACTCGGGTTTGAGCTGGTTTTCGTGTTTGGGGGAGGAAGATGAGTGTGTGGTGAAAGAATAAGTGGAGGAGGGCCACCGTGGGCCCACGAGGCAGGGGGCGCGCCCTCCACCCTGTGGCAAGGTGGTTGGCCCCCCTGGTGTGTTCTTTGTTCCATAAATCTCTCAAATATTCTAGAAAAAATCATATTTAAATTTCAGGGCATTTGGAGAACTTTTATTTTCGGGGTATTTTTACATTGCACGGATAATCAGATAACAGACAGAAATATTTTTATTTTATTTAATATAAATAACAGAAAGTAAAAGTGGGGTACAGAAGGTTGTGCCTTCTAGTTTCATCCATCTCATGGTCATCAAAAGGAATCCTCTAACAAGGTTGATCAAGTCTTGTTAACGAACTCATTCCTAATAACATGGAACTGAAGAAATTTTGAATAACACTATGTTACCTCAACGGGGATATGCACATCCCCAATAATAGGAATATCATATTTCTTCTTGACAGTAGGAAGAGGAAATTCAAAACCTCCAAATATAATCGATGGAATTTTTCCAATAGAGTTGATACTATGAACTTGAGGTTGTTTCCTCGGAAAGTGTACCGTATGCTCATTGCCATTAACATGAAAAGTGACATTGTCTTTAGTGCAATCAATAACAGCCCCTGCCGTATTCAAAAAGGGTCTTCCAAGAATAATAGACATACTATCATCCTCGGGAATATCAAGAATAACAAAGTCCGTTAAAATTGTAACGTTTGCAACTACAACAGGCACATCCTCACAAATATCGACAGGTATAGCAGTTGATTTATCAACCATTTGCAAAGATATTTCAGTAGGTATCAACTTATTCAAATCAAGTATACAATATAAAGAGAGAGGCATAACACTAACACCGGCTCCAAGATCACATAAAGCAGTTTTAACATAATTTCTTTTAATGGACCATGGTATAGTTGGTACATCGGGATCTCCATGTTTCTTGGGTATTCCACCCTTAAAAGTATAATTAGCAAGCATGGTGGAAATTTCAGCTTCTGGTATCTTTCTTTTATTTGTAATGATATCTTTCATGTACTTAGTATAAGGATTGGTTTTGAGCATATTAGTTAATCGCATACGCAAAAAGATAGGTCTAATCATTTCAGCAAAGCGCTCAAAATCCTCATCATCCTTTTTCTTGGATGGTTTGGGAGGAAAAGGCATGGGTTTCTGAACCCAAGGCTCTCTTTCTTTACCATGTTTCCTAGCAACAAAGTCTTTTTATCATAACGTTGATTGTTTGATTGTGGGTTATCAAGATCAACAGCAGGTTCAATTTCTACATCATTATCATTACTAGGTTGAGCATCGTTATGAACACTATTATTAACATTATCACTAGTTTCAGGTTCATTACCAGATTGTGTTTCAGCATCAGAAATAGAAATATCATTTGGATTCTCACGTGTTTCAACAATAGGATCACTAGAAGCATGCAAAGTCCTATCATTTTTCGTTTTCTTCCTTTTAGAAGGAGTAGGTGCATCTATATTATTTCTTTGAGAATCTTGCTCAATTCTCTTTGGGTGGCCTTCAGGATAAAAAGGTTCCTGAGTCATTCTACCAGTTCTTGTAGCCACTCTAACAGCATTATCATTATTTTTACTATTCAATTCATTGAGCAAATCATTTTGAGCTTTAAGTACTTGTTCTACTTTAGTGGTAACCATAGAAGCATGTTTATTAATAAGTTTAAATTCACCTTTAACATTAGCCATATAATCACCCAAGTGTTCAAGCATATTTGAACTGTATTTCAATTGTCTACCAAAATAAGCATTAAAGTCTTCTTCCTTAGCCATAAATTTATCAAACTCATCTAAGCATGGGCTAGCAAATTTAGTAAAGGGGATTTCAGCTTTATCATATCTCTAGAGAGAATTTATCTTTACTACCTGGGTCGGGTTATCAAGACCATGAGTTTCTTCAATAGGAGAAGGATTTGTATTATATGTTTCTTCAACAGGCGGTAAATTAAGACCATGTATTTCTTCAGTAGGAGGTAAATTCTTAACATCTTCAGCTTTAATACCTTTTTCTTTCATAGATTTCTTTGCCTCTTGCATATCTTCAGGACTGAGAAATAGAATACCCCTCTTCTTCGGAGTTGGTTTAGGAATAGGCCCAAGATTTGGCTCCGGAGGTGTCCAATTATTTTCATTTGTCAACATATTGTTCAATAAAATTTTAGCTTCATTCGGTGTTATTTCCCTGAAAACAGAACCAGCACAACTATCCAGGTAATCTGTGGAGGCACCGCTTAGTCCATTATAAAAGACATCAAGTATTTCATTTATCTTAAGAGGATGATCAGGCAAAGCATTAAGTAATTGGAGAAGCCTCCCCCAAGCTTGTGGGAGACTCTCTTCTTCAATTTGCAAAAAATTATATATATATCCCTTAAAGTAGCTTGTTTCTTATGAGCAGGGAAATATTTAGCAGAGAAGTAATAAATCATATCCTGGGGACTACGCACACAACCAGGATCAAGAGAATTAAACCATATCTTAGCATCACCCTTTAATGAGAACGGAAATATTTTGAGGATGTAAAAGTAACGAGTTCTCTCATCTTTAGTGAACAGGGTGGCTATATCATTCAATTTAGTAAGATGTGCCACAATAGTTTCAAATTCATAACCATGAAAAGGATCAGATTCAACCAAAGTAATTATATCAGGATCAATAGAGAATTCATAATCCTTATCGATAACACAGATAGGTGAAGTAGCAAAAGCAGGGTCAGGTTTCATTCTAGCACTTAGAGATTGCTTACTCCATTTAGCTCATTACCTTTTTAGTTCTTTCTATTTTTTCAAGCTAAAATAGCGAAAGAAGCTTCTTGATCAAAAACATAACCCTTAAGAATAACAAGTGATTCTTCATCATCACTTTCATCAGTATCACCAGATTCAATATTTTCAATCTCTCTAGCCCTAGCAAGTTGTTCATCAAGGAAATCACTAAGTGGCACAGTAGTATCAGGCATAGAGGTAGTTTCATCATAAGTATCATGCATAGCAGAAGTGGCATCATCAATAACATGCGACATATCAGAACGAATAGCAGAAGCAGGTGTAGGTGTCGCAAACTTACTCATAACCGAAGGTGAATCAAGTGCAGAGCTAGATGGCAGTTCCTTACCTCCCCTCATAGTTGAGGGATAGATCTTGGTTTTTGGATCTCTTAAGTTCTTCATAATGATAAGCAAATATATATCCCAAGTGACTCAAAGAATAGAGCTATGCTCCCCGGCAACGGCGCCAGAAAATAGTCTTGATAACCCGCAAGTATAGGGGATCGCAACAGTTTTCGAGGGTAAGGTATTCAACCCAAATTTATTGATTCGACACAAGGGGAGCCAAAGAATACTCTCAAGTATTAGCAGCTGAGTTGTCAATTCAACCACACATGGAAACTTAATATCTGTAGCAAAGTATTTAGTAGCAAAGTAATATGATAGTAGTGGTAATAGTAGCAAAAGGTAACAGTAGTAAAAGTAATGTTTTTGGTATTTTGTAGTGATGATAGCAATAGCAACGTGAAAGTAAATAAGCGAAGAACAATATATGGAAAGCTCGTAGGCAATGGATCGGTGATGGAGAATTATGCCGGATGCGGTTCATCATTTAACAGTCATAACCTAGGGTGACACAGAACTAGCTCCAATTCATTGATATAATGTAGGCATGTATTCCGAACATAGTCATACGTGCTTATGGAAAAGAACTTGCATGACATCTTTTGTCCTACCCTCCCGTGGCAGCGGGGTCCTTATGGAAACTAAGGGATATTAAGGCCTCCTTTTAATAGAGAACCGGAACAAAGCATTAACTTTGGGGTTTCATATGGAAACTAAGGTAGATGCCGTATATAGGTAGGTATAGTGGATTCATATGGAATAACTTTGGGGTTTGTGGAGTTTGGATGCACAAGCAGTATTCCCACTTAGTACAGGTGAAGGCTAGCAAAAGAATGGGAAGCGACCAGCTAGACAGCGACAACATTCATGAACATGCATTAAAATTAATCAACATTGAATGCAAGCATGAGTAGGATATAATCCACCATGAACATAAATATCGTGAAGGCTATGTTGATTTTGTTTCAACTACATGCGTGAACATGCGCCAAGTCAAGTCACCTAAATCATTCAGAGGAGGATACCACCCTATCATACCACATCACAACCATCTCAATAGCATGTTGGCACGCAAGGTAAACCATTATAACTCATAGCTAATCAAGCATGGCACAAGAAACTATGATCTCTAATTGTCATTGCAAACATGTTTATTCATAATAGGCCGAATTAGGAACGATGAACTAATCATATTTACAAAAACAAAAGAGGTCGAGTTCATACCAACTTTTCTCATCTCAGCCAGTCCGTCATATATCATCATAATTGCCTTTCACTTGCACGACCGAATAGTGTGAATAATAATAATAGTGTAGGTGCATTGGACTAAGCTGGAATCTGCAAACATTCAATAAACTGGAGAAGACAAGGCAATATGGGCTCTTTTGTCAGATCAACAATAATGCATATAAGAGCCACTTCAACAATTTAATCATGGTCTTCTCCTATCGACCCCCAAAGAAAAGAAATAAAACTATTTACAAGGGAAAGCTCCCAACAAGCAAAAAGAAGAACAGGAAATATTTTTGGGTTTTCTTTTTAATTACTACTACAAGCATGGAAATTAAACTGATTAAAACCTACAACTATTTTTTTTGGTTTTTCTTAAGGTTCATTAAATACATAAGAAGAAAGCATAAAAAAGGAAATTAAACTAGCATGGATGATACAATGAAAAAGTATGAGCACCGATATCTAGCAATGAGTGTGTGAACATGAATGTAATGTTGGTGGAAATACGTTCTCCCCCAAGCTTAGGCTTTTGACCTAAGTTGGTCTATGGCCACGGTTGGCCTAGCGGATATCCATAATAGTAGTTGGGGTCGTACAGCGATGCAGTGGCTATCACCTGCTGAGCTGCAGCGTGGCGACGAGCGGCCTCCTCTCTCCTCTCGTACTCATCTGCCTCCTCTCTGGTAATAGTATATCTTCCTCTTGCCTAATAATCAAAGAAGGCAGGAGCTAGGAGTGTAATACGGACAGCACGGCGTGTGTCAAAGATTAGTCGATACTGGAGAGGTGATTCATTTCTCTCAACAAACTGGTGGTGAAGACTAGCATTAAATTCTAGGTAAGCAGATGGTAATTCAATATCATCTTCGCGTATGTCTATACAAAGGAAATTAGCTATGCGGGTTGCCTAAATTCCTCAAAGAAATCTCCATTAAATCTATTAAGATGCAACCTACTTGCAACAATGGCTCCCAAATTATAAGATTTATCTCCTAACACAGCACTCCTAAGAATACTGAGATCGGGGAGACACATGTGACATGCCTCATCTTTACCATTGATGCATCTACCTATGAAGAGAGAAAACTAATGTATAGCAGGAAAGTGAATGCTCCCTATGGTAGCTTGTGTAATATCTCTAGACTCTCCTACAGTTATGCTAGCAAGAAAATCTCTAAATTCAGATTTGCGAGGATCCCTTATACTACCCCATTGTGGAAGTTTGCATGCAGTGGTAAAATCCTCTAAGTCCATAGTGTAAGACTTATCATAAAGATCAAACAGGACAGTTGGAGAGTTACGTGAAGTTGAAAATTCAAACCTCCTCACAATGGTACTGGTGAGGTTGTGATACTGGCTGCACTTCTCTTCCTCGAAGCTCACAAGATCAGCGTTATGCAAATATGCATTAAATTCTTCTTTAATTCCCGCTCGATCCATAAAGTTCTCAGAAGGCCATTCACAAGGACGCACTGGAGCGTTTCTTGGTGGCTCGTCATCAGCATCACGCATTGCAAGCCTGGGTCCTTGCTTCCTTGAAGAACCACCTTGGAACATTTCCCTAAGCATATTTCTTCCTCTAAAAAATTCTGAAAAAAAATTAGTAACTTCAAAATAAAAGTAAACCAAACTCAATAATATTGATAGCAACTACTCCTACAAGTGCCTAGGGCCTATATCATGCATCAAAACTACTTTTGACCATATAAATTTGACATGCAAGCTCAAGAACAGGGTCACCTAAGCAGCAAAAATTTGCAATGAATAAAGCACTAGAACAAAAACTAATTGGACCAATGGAGGAGTCACATACCAAGGAACAATCTCCCCAAGCAGTTTTGTGAGAGGTGCTTTGAGCAAGGAGATCAAAAATGGCAGCAAAACGAGCTTGGACTCGGGTTTGAGCTGGTTATTCGTGTTTGTGGGAGGAGGAAGAAGTGTATGGGTGAAAGGACAAGTGGAGGAGGGCCATAGTGGGCCCACAAGGCAGGGGGCATGCCCAGGGGGTAGGGCGCGCCCTCCACCCTCGTGGGCAGGTCGTTGACCCCCCTGTTGTGTTCTCAGTGCCAAATATTCTCAAATATTCTAGAAAAAATCATATTTAAATTTCAGGGCATTTGGAGAACTTTTATTTTCGGGGTATTTTTACATTGCACGGATAATCAGATAACAGACAGAAATATTTTTATTTTATTTAATATAAATAACAGAAAGTAAAA